>NW_015763675.1:0-635 GCF_001515625.1 Sinocyclocheilus rhinocerous
AGTTACTTGTTAACAACAGACCATTATTCTAAAGTGTTACCATTTTAAGGTATCTGTGTTTCTTTACTGTGGAAATATTCCCACATTAAAAGACTCTAATAGGGACTATAATAGAAGAAAAAGACAGAAAATAAAGTTTTAAAGTGTCCCTGTGAAATCTGGGTGAGAGACATGCTTTAGAGAGAGAACAATGGGGAATGAACAGAATAAAAATGAGAACTCAAGAACCAGCACCACAGTGTAAAATCAACATTTTTGATATTAAAGTAAATGTGCATTTATGTTTGTATAGTACAAGCAACATCACCTCTGTGCACAGGGTATGATTTGATAGTGAGGGATTTTTTATCACCCATAAAATCTGAGTAGCCATTATAATCTCATGATATATGCTCTTTATCTAATGTCCCAGATATGGAACACTTCCTTTAAAGTCTCACATTGACCACATCAGTGGGTCTGGCACACGACAGGAAATGTTTGGAAGTGTTTGCATCCTTCACTTTAGTACCGACTTTCTTCCATTAAGACATCACAGGGATCAAGAAGTCATTGTAATGGGGAAAAAAAACGCTTTAAAGCCCTGAGCGGAGGACAGCCATGAACCACACAATATACAAACAGATGCCAGGTGA
>NW_015763676.1:0-630 GCF_001515625.1 Sinocyclocheilus rhinocerous
ATTAATGATTATTTGCTACTGAAAAAAAAAAGGATATTTTTTTTAAAGAAATTAAACACATACATGTTTATGGCATTGTCTAATGTAAAGTGTTACAAAACTGCTAACGATAAGACTTAGCTTCAGGCCTGGAAAGCTCTAATAAACACCACAGAGTGTTATTGCTCAATAGCCCTTGAGTTACTGCACTCTCTCTAGTGGTTAGGTTTCTGCCATTAGAAACCATTTCTCCTCTTGTGAATACTTTTTTTATTCCTAGATGCCACTTTGTTTTAGGGGTGATATATGCCAAATGAGTTACAATCCAAATTTGTAAGCAGCTTTCAATACCAAGCTTCAAGAATTAAAAAAGCAATTATTACAGTTTATTTTATTATTTTATTAGAGCTTCTCAGAAATTAATTGAAACAGAAGGGTTTTGTGTGTGTGTGTGTGTGTGTGTGTGTGTTTCAGTAACAAAGTGTTAAGGTCTCACTGTTTCAGGCCACTGGCAGGGGAAACACCCTGGACAGTTTTTGAATGCTGTTATCTCTCTACAAGTGACATTTGGTGGTGAGAAAACATTACTATCAATTAAATACTAATACGAATCATTAGATACATAGAAATATTGCCCTTAATGTGATTCAG
>NW_015763677.1:0-635 GCF_001515625.1 Sinocyclocheilus rhinocerous
ATGAATGAATGAATGAATGAATGAATGAATCAACTGGCAACAATATAACAGTATTAATTTAAATCTTATATGATATTAAAATATAATACAGAGCATATTTAACAAAATAGTTGGATTTAAGACATTTTTTCTTTACCTATAATATGTTTATACTTTTTAAAGAATCATGCCGCCTTAGTGTGAATGGGTACAACAATTTCGCATACTTTAGAAATGGGTCACAAGCACGCAAATCCCAACTATAGCATAATGTAATATCAATATTTTCACAAGGAATTATGCATAATTTAGTTTAAGCAGTCCTAATTAGTTGTATTTGTTTAGCACTTACCAAAATACATATAATTCCAACACAGCTTTACTGAAAAGAGCGCCTTGCAAATCCTTCTAGGCAATCCATGAGCGACTATGGCAAGGAAAAAAGCATTTAAGTAGAAAAGAGAGAAAACTTTGCAAGAAACCAGACTCAATTACACCTACACCACTTCTTTTCACTGCGTAATCACACCAACTTGTAAAAAAAATTCATGATTCACCCCTAGATCCATAGATTCTGCAACAGCATTGGGTTTGTAGTGTTATGACAAAGCATCTGTCCATGTGATTGACACAGTGACCAGAGAGCACGCTGTAAC
>NW_015763678.1:0-635 GCF_001515625.1 Sinocyclocheilus rhinocerous
TTTCCATTTTCATTTTAGTAATAAATTTCATAGTAATTTTTAGTAATTTAATTATTTGTAATTCTTATTTATTTATTAGTTTTTTTTATTGAAATAAAATAAAATATCTATAGTGATATAAATTTTGAATTAGCTTTTTCATATTTTTATTATATTTATTATATTTTTCCATTTTCATTTTAGTAGTAATTTTATTGTATGCAATTGTCATTTTGTAAAATATTACTATTTAGGATTAATTTATTTTTAATTCAGTTTAAGTTTTTATTTATTGCCAGTTAGTAATTTTAATGATTCAACTTAAACTTATGTCAGTTCTAATTTCATTTAGTTTAAGTTTTTCTAATCTAATATTTATATTTCATTTCAGCTTTATTTCTGTGAAGAAAAGTGTATTAGTTCTAGTTTTAGTTGACGATGATCCTGATGTTTCCTGCAGCGTGCAGCTGGAACGGGAAGTCATGCATGTTGAGCGTTCACATAGACAAAGGCTTCTCGTTGTTCACGGAGGAGGCCGGCGTCAGGAGGAACGTCCTTCTCCAGCAGCCCTTCGAGCGTCTGCGCATGTCCTCAGACGACGGCATCCGCATGATGTTCCTCGACTTCGGAGGCCCAGAAGCCGAGATTGTAAGAGA
>NW_015763679.1:0-635 GCF_001515625.1 Sinocyclocheilus rhinocerous
ATGTCAGAGGAGCTGTGTTACAACCAGGTGATCGTGTGTTAGTCAGGAACCTGTCTGAGAGAGGGGGTCCAGGCAAACTCCGGCCGTACTGGGAACAACAGATCCATCGAGTCATTGAGAGGATAAAGGATAGTCCAGTATATCGGATTCAAGCCGAAACCGGTGACCGAAACTTTCGTGTGTTGCACCGCAACCTCCTCCTTCCGGTCAGTGACTTACCGATCAGTTCCGAGAAAAGTGATGGAGGTGTTGGAAAGAAGTCACCTAGACAGAAATGCCATGTGCAACGTAGAAAGACAGCTGAATCAGATTTAAGTACTTCTGATGATGAGCAAGACTGTTCCTACCACCTTAGACCTTTGCCCGTGTATGAGAGAAAGACTGTCGGACACCACCTACCGGAACCAGAGTCTCATTGTGGATTGAGAGCTGTAGCTCCTGAGTATCAGCCGCTAAGTCAAACTCTGGAGTATGAGGATGTCAGACGAACGGAACTGTTGGATTCTCTGGCAACATCGGAGACAATACCGGTAAATTTGCATGCTAGACCATCACCATTTGTGGAGAGACAGGAGTTGCACCAGGATGACATAGGGGAGGATGGAACCTTCGACCAGCCGGAAACGGACGCCACA
>NW_015763680.1:0-635 GCF_001515625.1 Sinocyclocheilus rhinocerous
AGTGCATATGGGAATCAACTTTAGGAGAAATGGAAGCCATTTGTTTTGCATGAGGGTTTCAGAAGAGTGAGACAAGCTTATAAACTCAATAACTGAGAGTTTTTCCATTACGTTCATGCTTTTGTTGTTGAGAATCCTTTAATATGAGCATAGTAAAACAAGCGAGTAGAGGAGAGAGACGACAGCCAAACCTAAAGTGACTAAGCCAACCTCAATGTTTGATTTCAATACAGAAATCCAGTTTGTTGTCAGTGTATTGAAAATACACTGCTGCGATTTGCAGTATTAATCTACATACAGAAATTTCAGCAAAATTTCTTGGCCAAAAAACATCCATTGCCTATTGTCAATAGTATAGCGATGTAAGAAGCACAGCTCACACAGAAGTCACTTTCAAATCAAGCATCTTTCTGTTGGTCAGTGCAGTGAATTTGCGTGATAAAATAAACGCATAGGAGTTTTTGACATGATGTAATACTTTTGCTGGTGCCATTACTATACAGTATGTGCAGCGCATGTGCTACGTGCTACTGCTGCTGACCTCCTTCAGTACAGCACACTGTTTTGTTGCTGATAGGCCTTATCACACCTTCAATTCACACCACAAGGGGCACAAATGGAAATGACAATGTGTG
>NW_015763681.1:0-635 GCF_001515625.1 Sinocyclocheilus rhinocerous
GCAAAACTCTCAAAGGAATTGAGCAGGGAGCTCAAAGTCAAATAGTGCAGTGTGGTCTTTTCTGTTTAATATTCATCAAAATAAAGGAGAAATGTGGACAGATAAGGAGAAAAGAGACAAAATACAGCAGGTCAATCCTCGAGAGGAAATATCACCGACTCTTGCCCTTCATGAGACTATCAGCCGCAGACAGACTCTATTTCAAACAGCACAGATGCTTTGAACATAAACAGAGATACAGATACTATCCGAAAGGCAAGAAGCAAAACAGAAGTGCATTATTGATTGTACTATGAATCTTAGAAGATAAATCAACATTTAAAGAGTCTGCACTGTCTGTACTCAAAGTTTTTCTAAATAAACATGCATTTCTAATTTTTCTGAAATTAAATCTGAATAGATCAAATACAATACTGCGTTGCAAAATGCAAATAACTAACAGATGCTGCACAGGTCTATGCAATTCCAAACTAATTGATACAATGAAGGCAAATTATGTCAAACTGACCCCAATTTTGAGGCTGGTTTTGAACGACAAGCTATATCATGATTTGCATGATAGAGTTAATTAAAGACAAGCCCACAGGGCAGACTAGCCTGATCTAGGGGGAGCTACCATGAAATAATGCAATTAC
>NW_015763682.1:0-635 GCF_001515625.1 Sinocyclocheilus rhinocerous
ATGCATAAAACAATCAGACTGTTTTGAAATGAATTAAAAAGTGTTCAAATGAGAATATGGCATTATTATGCGCGCGTTTAATGTTAGGTTACTGCAATGCTTCAAACTCCTCATGATTCCCATTAATAAACTGCAACAGATGATTTCTGTGAATTCCACTTATAATTTGCATAAAGAAAAATTAATCACCCGTAGATTTTGATGATTTTAAGAGAGTTTCAGCAGAAAAACTTAGATGTGTATGATACTGGGGCCTACAATAGCATCATACTGATGGGTTTGGTTGCTTTGATGGCCAGTGTGTTTGTATAGATGTTACAAATCATATATGATGCATGCAGCCTGCTTCAGATCACCAGTGGAGATACTTACGTTTAACATATTTATGGTTGAATACGTATTTTTAATTCAAAGTGAGAATTTGAGTGATTATGTTCTTCAGCATGTTTTGAGACGTTCTTAAAAGCAGCTTGAGCTTTTAAGATGAAGTCAGATGATCAGCAATGCTTTTTTTTTTTTTTTGACCCAGAAACCAACCAATGTTTGTCTGCTTTTTTTGTGATCTCAGCATTCAAAAAGTTACTTTTAGGGCCACTACAGGTGCATCTCAATAAATTAGAATGTCGTGGAAAAGT
>NW_015763683.1:0-635 GCF_001515625.1 Sinocyclocheilus rhinocerous
TGAAATCTTTCAGTATTCCCCAGCTGCCCTGTGACACAAACAGAGCGCATGTGAGTGTGAAAGAGGCTTACTGTGCAGCACATGACTCTTCCCATAGTCCACCTGCTTCTCATGTCCGTAAAAATACAGCTCCAAAATCTCTATCAAAACTACTACCGCGAATCCAGCCACATGACACCGGGAATCTAATGACAGCACCAATAATTAACAAGTAACAATGAGCTCTTTGCATACCGCTGCTTAGAATTCAATTAAATGCAAGCAAAGAGATCTCATCACATGCAAATGTCAGCGTTACACAAGCCGAATACAGCTGGACTCAGCACTCTGGAGCTGAGCTGATTTACTGCTATTATTTTGGCATGGATAAAAAAAACAACCCGTTCCATTGCCTCGCTCTTTAATCTCCTCCTGGGAGACCAGCGGCTCCAGAGACCGGCGAGGAAACCTGGCAACCCCGTTCACCGTCACACTAAACGCTCACATACTCTTGCTGGGAACGATTAGAATTCTTGTTGACTTCAACATTGTCTTAATGGCGCACAACACTGTCTTAATGCTGGTCATTCAAAGTGCTTCATATGAGCATGAAAAAGAAGAGAAATAAATCATATACACAACTGAAATGAGAAGGG
>NW_015763684.1:0-635 GCF_001515625.1 Sinocyclocheilus rhinocerous
CTGTAAAATAAAATAAAAAGTAAGACAATAATAATGATAATAATACGTACAACAGCTATATTAATACATTTATTATAGCCTAACATTTCACACAGTGTTCAAATCTCTAATAGATTTGTATCTGTTGGATCTGGAATATGTATTAAAAGAATTCTCTTTTGCTCAGCAAGGCTGCATTTATTTGTGCAGTAAAAAATACATGGCTGATTCAAGAAGGGGGTCTCAAAAATTACCCCCAAAAATTATTTGTGCTTTGTTGGTATAATGTGTGCAAGAATGTTAAAAAAAGTGTTAAGTAAATATTTTAAAATTGTAGTTTTGTCTTTGAGAAAAAATTTGGGTATTTAATTTATGCAATGGTGAAAAAAAAGTGGCAAAATACATGGGAAAAATGCATGTTCGGTATTTGGCCTTCGACCCAGTGTTTCATTTTGTTCGGTTTCGGCCAAGAATTTTCATTTTGGTGCATCCCTATTAATAGATTTACTATCCGGCGTCTTCTCATCATCTCCGCGACCTGCTTCCCTTAGTGTTTTTACACCGAGAAAAGGCGAAAAAACATACTGCATTGTCCAGTTTTCACTCAGAATGATGATCGGAGTTACTTTTGCAATTCTCGATGCAGCATGAATGAC
>NW_015763685.1:0-635 GCF_001515625.1 Sinocyclocheilus rhinocerous
ATTTAAAGTGTCTTGAACTACCATTGGTCATCCAGTACAGCTGCCAAGGTGGAATGCCTTGTGGCGGGTTACACTCCAAAACCACCGAATCGCCCTCTGTGACCACCACTGGCTCTGTCTTCTCCTTGGGAAACTTGGGAACCACTGTGAGCAAGCACAAAAACAACACAAATAAACAGCTTTAAATTCATAGCAGTCACTTTCTTACTAAAGTGTAAGACAGATGAATCTGTCAGTAAGACATTATCAAGATTAAAAACCAGTTGAGCAGCATCATGTTGGATGTGCTTAAGCGGTTACATGTAATATGCAAATTTCCTGGAACCGATCTGAGGAAATTCTCAATACTAGAATTTCTAGAATTCTGCTATATTCAATTCATGATAGGCAGCTGAGATAATGTGAACTTTATAATTTATGAACTGTGACTTACTAGGCACAATCAATTCTGATTCCTCTGATATTGCTGTTCCGAGCTTGTTTGAGGCATAACATCTGTACTTTCCCTGGTATTTCGTTTTTTCTTTAGTGTTGGGTATCAAAAAGGTCCCACTACTTTCTTCTATAATGAGATGAGAGTCTTTATGCAAGTCAAAATCCATCCCATCTTTCGTCCAGCGGTACCTGTTCAATTA
>NW_015763686.1:0-635 GCF_001515625.1 Sinocyclocheilus rhinocerous
ATGTAACATGTGTAACAAGGACACCTTAAAATAAAGTGTTACCGTAGATTGTTGTGGTCTGAGGGCGGTGATCTAACCGGGCATTGATAGAAGATTTCACTGCGTGTTCGTCCCTCTGTGCTCTCCAAGGCCGTGTACTGGCTGAGGCCAGTGTGGAAACAAAATGTGAGTGGAAGACACTGCCGCATTCCCTTCCTCTGCTGAAATCCCCCCGCTGCTGTCTCAATATCCAACAGGTCCTCTGAGCGATAGTGATTGGACAAAGCCATGCTGCCCATCAGCCTGTGGGGAGGGGAGGCAGTGCAAAGAACAGTTATGATCATGTGAAAGGTTGATTGCCATTTTACAGGGTATCTGCAGGTTTTTAAGCTCAAATTTAAGACTTTTAAATACCTTTTTTAAGACCTGCACAAATAAAATTAATACCACATGAGAGTGGTAGGGCAATGTCTATGGTAACATATTAAATGTCTAATGATAACATATTAAACTGTAAAATGACTGTAAAAAACGATTTACAGTTCAGATACAAAATTTTCTAATTTAAGAAAGACGTCTCCTTATGCTTTCGAATCGCTCTCACGGTATTTTGATGTCATACACCGATCGGTCTCTGCAGCGTCGCTTCAAGTCGA
>NW_015763687.1:0-635 GCF_001515625.1 Sinocyclocheilus rhinocerous
TCTCACACACTCCCTCATACCACTCCTCCGGCCACAAACCTGAACGTGAAAGATGACAAAATCAGTCAATATTCAGATCAATATTCAGACCTACAAATTGGATGGCTTATGCTAATCTTTTATTTAATATTGGGGTATTTTTAACACAGAAATAGTAGCAGTATTATTACAGAGCTTCCTTCTGTCATATATAACTACGATTAGGTATTTTTAACTGGCAGTCATTTTTATCATACATATTGTTCAATCTTAAGAAAATAAACAGTTACAAATATGTTGACTTATATAAGTGATTTATAAATGACAATTATCTGACCTGAGCCCTCAACAGTGAAGCCCATCACAACCGAATACAGCCAGAAATCTCTGAACAGCTTCTGCAGTCTCGGTTTGGCCTCTTTTATGGGCGGCAAACGTTTGGTCAGCTATAAAATAAAATAAAAAATGCAGACAGATGAAATTATGAACAGCTTGACACAATCAGGTAGTAACCAAAATTATTATATGTGGAGAGTAAAATAAAGCGAATTAAATTTTTATTTCAAAATTTTTACACCAAAACAGACTGATTTTGCAAATTTTACTTAAGCATTAAAAATGTCCAAATCTGGGTTGCATTTATTTGATTTTGAAAT
>NW_015763688.1:0-635 GCF_001515625.1 Sinocyclocheilus rhinocerous
GCATCGGACTGTAAATACAGTGCTATTAATAGCTTCACACCAGAGACAACAGCATGGACATCACCACAGCTGGCTATTTGCTTTCAAATCTAGCGTCGTAGTTATTATTATAATTGAAATGATATAAAGTAGTGATCAAACTTCCATAACGATTTACTATCATGTTGTTAGCAGTAGAACTAGCTGTAGCTGTTAGCTTTATTAGCTGTGTTTTGTTCACACAGACGGCTCCAGCACGGCCCACGTCTGACCTCCAGTTGGAATGGAAAGAAAACTTGATAATTAAACTCGCATAGACATATTCATGAAAGTGCAATGTGATTTCTGGGTAAATTTCGGAGGTAAACGGGGAATTGTTCAGTCGGTGTTGTGGCAGCATCACCTGCTGGCTGTCGAACAAAACACACTCACTCCACACAGCACCATTAAACGGGTTTTATTGTAGTTGCACAGTTTTTTAGTTCTCAGAACAAGCCTATGATTGATTCAGATGAGACCATGAAGATTCATGCTAAAGAGGAGCGCTTCACAAATAAACTGTCCCCAGCACTTCCAGAAATATCTAACGCTTCAACACTGATCCAAAAGCAACACGTGGTACTAGAGTTACAGGACTACACACACACACACACACA
>NW_015763689.1:0-635 GCF_001515625.1 Sinocyclocheilus rhinocerous
CTCTTATGTTTTTACTGAATTATTAAAGAAGACCTAAAAGTCAAAAAGTCTCTCTCTCTCTCTCTTTAGTATTTTGTTATTAGCAAACACTTTACTTTTAAAAATGAATGTTGTGAATATATTTTAGTGATTTTAAATGTAGTACCAGACTGGAGGTGGTAATGAAGTTTATAATGCTTTAAAAAAGGATACATTCTTATAACAGCATGACAACATTTCTGAAGCATTATGCAAATGCATAATTGTAAAAAAAAAAATCCCTTTTATGTCCACAGATTTCTAGTTATGATTTTTTGTTGTGTTTAGGTAATTTCTAGAACATTTTAAAAATGTTTTACACAACATAACTGCAACCAAAAGTTAACGTTGTTTGGCTTGAAGATCAGCGGTTTTTAAAACAACATGGTGGTACAACATGCTCATTTTAGGCAAGATTAGTATGCATGAAGAGAGGTGTTAAAAATGAGTGAGTTCACAAACAGGTGTGTGCGTGAGTGTGTGTAAGTGTGTGTGTGGCAAGTTGTCAGGTCTAGTGGCATATGGTGTGTGTGCACCCAGGTGATGTCAAAGCACCGTGCCACACTCTGACTCTCAGCCCCATCTGATGACCATCTGTACCCCTTCTTCAAAGAATC
>NW_015763690.1:0-635 GCF_001515625.1 Sinocyclocheilus rhinocerous
TCTATATTATAGCTCTCTATATGAAGCATACAGACTTTATTAGAGACTTAATTTGTGTTTTAAATTTCGGAATATATAAACCTATTCCAACCTTTTGACTGACAAAGTTCCTTAGAACCATCTGTAAATATTTGTAAAGTTGAATCAAATAGCATTAACCTCATTTCCAATGTATTCATCTTTGGGCTTGTCTAGTAAGCTCAGATCTACAAGCGGTTCAGGGACTCTCCATGGTGGGGTATTAGTGAGCGGTACATTAGGCCAGAGGATCTTATTGTCCATGCCATATTCCTTAGCCCATATTCTACTCTTCTATCCAAAACTATGTCCTCCATCATACGAATATTCCCAGCACTCCTCCAATACTTTGCGAGTAAGATGATTACTCACTGATTGTTTAAGTTTCACCCAGTATGTCACTGCCAGTTTTTCCCTTCTAAGCTCTAGACTAGAGGCATCTCTCCTATTTCTACCCCAATTGCATCTACAGGGGATGTTTTAACTGCTCCACAACATATTCTTAACGCTCTGGATTGTGTGATATCTAATTTTTTCAGTAAAGATTTGGCTGCTGACCCGTATACAACATGCACAACAATGCACTACGACTAGCTCCCCAATTGTGACTAGCAACC
>NW_015763691.1:0-635 GCF_001515625.1 Sinocyclocheilus rhinocerous
AAATAATACATCATTCATTGTGCACTATAGTAATAACAATATAGGAAAATGTGCCATAAAAATTCGAACGGTCTTGAAAAAAGGCTGCTTTATCTTTCATTTTATATATATATATATAATTTTTGTACTGAAATATGACCTGTGCATGTTCTTGACCAGTTCCATGAGATTTACCCGTTAGCATTTCTTTTTTTTCTCTGACAAAATTCACAGTTCTGTTCTCTTTTCAAAATCACCTAAAGAAAGACCTCATAGAAAGAGTTAAGAGCAGAAAAGATTAATACATTTGCATTTTAGTTAAAAACCATCATACATCATTTGTCATCTTCAGTCTTTTAGTATATTTACAAACGTTTGTTTTTTAATCAAAGCATAAAATGAGATTACGACCCTCCTGCTCACCAACTAATTCCCAGAAATCTCATCGACCAGAATCTCTGATGCTTTCAGGAATCCAGTTATCCGGTCAGGAGCAGCAATGAAGGGGGCTTTTAAAGGGCTCGTCTGAGTCTTAAAGGGAAGTCTGGGGTCACGACAGCGCTAACAGACTGAATTCGGAGGTCAAACGCTGATAAAGCCGCGTGGAATGAAACTGACATTCCCTACGTCACAATCCCAGAATGCCGAGCTCTGCG
>NW_015763692.1:0-635 GCF_001515625.1 Sinocyclocheilus rhinocerous
TCTGATGTCTCTGTACTGGGAGCTGCTCTCCTATCTATTTTTATCCAGCCTTGTATCACGGCATGTGTGTCCCAGAGATCTCAACATGAGAGAGGAAGTGAGCAGAGACCCTTCACACTCTTGCCAACCATTCATTCCCATCACTCGCTCCTGTATCTTAACTTCCTCCTCAATCATTAGCTGTCAGTGTTTCTTGTTTAAGCTCACCTGCACTCTTGTTCTCTCTCAAACCTCCTTTTAGGTCAACCTGAGGAAATTTATGGAGTATATCCAGCATCATCAGGTGGACAAAGTCTCCAAGATGTTGGAAAGAGGGTTGGACCCCAACTATCATGACCCTGAAACTGGTGGTATGGGATGCCATATTAGATAAACTCCAAAATTGCACATAAATTACTATTCAGGCTTTGTTCCCCAGCTACAGTTCCAGATTGATTACTTTACTGCATCATTATATTGTTTGCTTTTTAATCAATATGGTGTAGTCGGACCATTACATTGTATTTAAGCAGTTTATATTTAACGTATTTACTCACTGATTTAATCTCATGGCAATATCCTGTGTTGCATTGCATGTATTATTTGGAATACACCAATACTGTTAGCGATAATTCTTTTTTTTTTTTTTTTTGTCA
>NW_015763693.1:0-635 GCF_001515625.1 Sinocyclocheilus rhinocerous
TACCATACTAGCCTTACTATTTGCATACTTAAGCCACACTTAACCGCAGGATGTCGTGCCAAACATTTGATGAAAAGATGTTTATGCATTCTGAAATGCTAAAACAATGGCTCTAGTTTTAAAAAAGAAGACAAGTATTGTTGACGAACAACACCTGGTTCCTCTGCTAGGACACCTGTGTGAACTTGAGGAGAACTGACTTTATGGATCCACTAAAAATCACCAAAACACCAGCAGATTCAGAGCAGAAATGATAAAGAAAAATGGATAAACTTCTATTTGCCAAGATGTGCAGTATAACCCCACAGACTGCATACCACAATGCAATGCACTGACTTGCTTGATCAAAACGTAAGCAATATCAACCAATCTTATTCTTGCCTCATTATTTAAAACATTAAAATACAAAATTGGTCAATAGAAATAGATTAATTTCAGAGATGATATCAGAACACCAATCTGTGAAATAAACACAACGTATTCATTAATCAAGAATGTAGCATTCTACACATAGCATAAAGTGTTCTGAGTAACATGCTATTTTAAATGAACACATACTTAAGACGTATACAGTATCCCATACGGCAAAATAAATAAATAAATATTTTCAAATATATTTTGGAATATATTTTTTT
>NW_015763694.1:0-635 GCF_001515625.1 Sinocyclocheilus rhinocerous
ACAAGGTCATATAACCCTCCTCTCACGATCCTCGATCAATACTACGGCGTGACGGTCCAGTGTGGATCTCGCGACCAATATTCTAGTTGCTGCACGTGAAACACACGCTCGCGTGGATTTTTGCTTTTTTCCTCAATTAGTCACGACGTGTATAGCCTAATTAACTGCGGGGGAAGTGTTTTTTTTTATACTCCGTTTTGAGATACGGTACCTTTCAAGAAGCAAACGTTCAATTTCTGGAGATGAAAGTGAAGAGGAGACACGGAGAGCGCTCGCGCCATCGGTCGCATGCATATTCACGCGCTGGAGGGCATGCCCGTCACTAGACCGAGAATCTCTCCACACAGGACAACGAGGAATTGTGTCGGTGTGGACTACCTTTTTTATTCGGGAAAAACTGCGTCCGCTTATTATTTTGAACCGGTATATATATGTATTTATTTCACATTATCTTTTTTATTGTGCTGATGTCATTGTCAAGAGCGTTCAAAAGGATCTGAATGAAGACGTGTAAAGTGTAAGGTAAGAAAGTGGAGATTCTGTAACTTACTGGACATTTAAGTTTTAATGCCACAGCTCACCGCCTCACGTTTGGTATTTCATGTGGTTCCCTCTGTTAGTATTAGCCTTAAAAT
>NW_015763695.1:0-635 GCF_001515625.1 Sinocyclocheilus rhinocerous
AAGAAGCGAATCAGTGATTGTTAATTGCTTAATCCTAGTTACCAAATACTGCTGTGACAACGATATAAACCTAGAGCATGCTATAAAACAGAGATGGACCGACACAATTGCATGGCAATTCGTAACTATTTTATGCTATGGCGAATAGGTGACTTTATTCATACTTGTGATCTCATTCATAGGTTTTCGTACAATCTGCTTGTGCCCCTGTGATGGTTATGTTTAGGGATGGGGTTAAGGGTGGACTACTACTTTTTTTTCTCAAAAGCATACGTTTTTTTATGATATGAATCATACCAAATCATCACCTCGTAAAATAGTTAAATTTTCCTGTGAGATTGGGCGTTTATTATTTGTATTATTATTTTACACCCAATAGATAAAAAATTTATAATATTACATTTCTATGATATTTTGTCAAACTTAAACAAAGAAAAAACACTAAAAACGATTTGAATCAATCAAGTGCAGTGAATTTATGCATTACAGTATTATAATGTACGACAGTATGAAAAATGATTATTCATTTTGATAGTTGCTAAAGATAACATTTAACATTATTATTTGATTATTAGCATTTTTAAAGATCAATTTTAAGTGAGTGTTAGATGATGGCAAAGGTAATCTAAATGCAA
>NW_015763696.1:0-633 GCF_001515625.1 Sinocyclocheilus rhinocerous
GATGACAGAATTTTCATTTTTGGGTGAACTATCCCTTTAAGTGTGCCATACACTACGGAACCTTTGGTTATCTCATATCATTTTAAATGACTATCAAACAGTCTGTTAAAAACACTGCTTTAAAACACTGCACAATATGATTTACTTAACACTAGAATGAATCCAAAACACTCAAGACTTCGAGTGAACTCATAAAGTGAAAATATAAACAAGTATGCTATTGTTTGACAGCTGAACTGACAGCACTGGCTTACCAGGAACAATATGCAAACTAGGGTAACTTTTTTTTTATTTGAAGTTGCTTTAGAATATATCCAGACACGTTCATTAAAGGGATAGTTCACCCAAAAATGAAGATGTCGTCATCATTTACTTACCCACAAGTTGTTCCAAACCTGCAGGAGTTTCTTTCTTCTGCTAAACACAAAAAGATCTTCTGAAGAACATGGGTAACCTAACGGTTTCTGGTCCCCTTTGACTTCCATAAAGTCTCTTATGTTTTGAATTGTTTGAGAATCAAGAATGGGGTGCTCTGCGTTCTCACAATGGGGACCAGAAACTGGTTACCCACAATCTTTAAAATATCTTTTTTGTGTTCAACAGAAGAAAGAAACTCCTACAGGTTTGGAACAA
>NW_015763697.1:0-635 GCF_001515625.1 Sinocyclocheilus rhinocerous
CCCGGGAGCCGCAGCATTGGCTGCCCACTGCTCCGGGTGTGTGTTAACATGGGGATTCACATGTAAATGGTAAACAACAAAAACAGTTCAGATCATGTTGTTTCAGTCATACTTCGATATAGAACGCGCTATTTATTTAATGTTTTTTTTTTTTTTATATTACACCATACTTTAACCCAAACTGAATAATTGAAAAAGTTTAAATGGGTAAATCTTCCATACATATTTTTGATTCTTCTTTTTCTTTTCTGACATAGTCCAATTATTGTTAAAACACACTGGACATGCTTATTCTGTGCATTTGTAGCACTTTTTGTGTGAAATCATATCTATTTTGTCCATCAAAAGTGTGCTGTCACATTAATTGAGCATGAGCAGTGTGTTTGTAACACACGAACAAAGTAGCGTGTTTGTAAATATCTAAAAAATTGGTTTCTGGGAATGTTATACAAAACATTTAACTGGTCAAATGAAGCAAAGTTACCCTCAATGTAAAGATCAGCTACAGAGAGGATACCCTGATCCCTCCAGTGAGCAGATGCACCATCCAGGGTAGAGGGGAGACACAGAGGGTTAAAATATATGCAGGAAGACATGGGAACAACTTGAGAGCCAAAATTGTGTAAAAACATTGA
>NW_015763698.1:0-635 GCF_001515625.1 Sinocyclocheilus rhinocerous
AAACTACAAATGCTTTCTTATTTCTTTGCAACCACTAACATAATGTGCACACAGTGAGCAACTGATAGAACGCTGCTATTGCAATAAACAAAAATGCTTGGTAGCAGTGTAAAGAGCTACTTTTGTTATAACAGCAATGTTCTAGTTTTGTAACGTTGCTTGCTTGCAGTTACAGTGTAGACATCTTATGTTGCTGCCAGAAGCTTTTTACTCTAAAGTATTTAGCAGCAGGATGCCACTAACAGTGTCAACACAGTTGCTCTGCCGTCACAGACAGAAATGGGTTTATCATTACAAGGTTCTAGGAACCCAGTGGCCGGACACATGGCCCAAGCACTACACTAAGTCAAACCAAGACTTTTTTTTTTCTCCCAGATTTCTTGATGACGACTGTTTCAATGTCACCTACTCAGTATATTTGATCATCTGAGGAGTTGACGGAGTAAAAAAAATCTTTATACACTATGTAAGCACAGTTGTCTGAACAGTCTTTCATCAATTGTAAAATGCAGCAAGGTCCAATCTTCTTTACACAATGGTTTAAACTGTAATTAATTTAACGCCAGACACTGGCCTCCCATCGTTAGACAGACTAATCCAGTGGGGCTAATTTCTCCATTTAGAGCTGCTTAGTG
>NW_015763699.1:0-635 GCF_001515625.1 Sinocyclocheilus rhinocerous
ATTTAAAATATTGTATCAATGCATTCTATGGCACCTTTAATGAGTTTTTCTTTATTATGATATTAGGACAGTTCTTGACGCCACATTGATTTTTTTTAAATATCTAAAAAAATCTACATTAACTTCAGAAACATAAAAATGTTCTCAATGAAAGGTGTATTTAAGCCATTTTATCTATGACTTGAATGTTTTATGGTTTCATGTATACATTTTTTAATAAATTGATTTTGGATGAAAACATAGCATCATGTCAGTGACCCTTAAATTGTAATTTATTAGTTTATTAAATTTTTACTTCCCATTCCATTGATTTAAACTTCAGCATTCTTCTTGTTTGACATGAGTTCTCCTGAATGTTCACGGTTCACTGAAGCAGTTCTCTGGATGATCTTTTGTTCCGTCTGTGTCGTTGTACCCACGTAAGCTGATCCGTGTGACAGGTTAGCCGGGGCTCTCTCCTGCCAGTAAACATACATGCACACACTATCTGTGTAATATGAGCTTCGAATGCTTTGTTTTGAAGCGGCGGCTAGAATCTAAGAGGCCTCTGTGTTGGTTAAACCATAATAGAGGAGCAAAGCTAATGCTGTTAATTGTAGGACCTGTTCTGTCACACTCCATCTGACGTGTTTTAC
>NW_015763700.1:0-634 GCF_001515625.1 Sinocyclocheilus rhinocerous
CCACGACATTCTAATTTATTGAGATGCACCTGTACATCACAATAAGGAAGAAAATACCATCGCAACTTTCGTTTTATGACGACTTTAATATTAAATAATATCTGAGTTCATATTAATCTCAGATTTTACATGCCGACTCTCACTTTAAGACTTCTACAACTCTGACATGTGAGATTATAAGGGTGTTTTGTCAGTATAAAAATCTGAGAAACAAAATACTACATATAATCTCAATCCTCTCACGAGAAAAAAAAAATGAGATACTGAAGCGATCTCATGTGTCTTTCCTATAGGTTCATCTCCTGACATGAGCCATCATTTAAACATTTTAGCATTGGAACACAACTCAAGTGTTTATATGCAATATGCATCATTTACTTAAACTGTTGCCTTCTGTATCCAGTTTTATGATTTAAAAAATAAATAAAAGCATACATTTGCAATCTCTGACCCAGGAGCTTTGTTTGTATATGTCTACAGAGCCAGAGGTAAAATCAGCGCACACATGGTGTGAACCCACCAGAGTGATCTAAATGAACTGCGTGGACTGGAGGCGTGAACTGCTCTGGCACCCAGATCAAATCACGGCGTTTGTACATTCAGCAGACAAACTGAAGTAAAGCCAAGGCCAATG
>NW_015763701.1:0-635 GCF_001515625.1 Sinocyclocheilus rhinocerous
TGTGGAGCAGCTGGAGGATGAGTGTAGTCTGACACCTCTGAGAGAGACAGAGAAAGACACAGAAAGGGATGGAAGGACGAGTAGAGAGCAAATAAAGGGACAGAGATGGACAGAGAAAGAAGCAGATAAGCAGATGATAGCAGAAACATACAAACAAGCAAAAGCAGTTCATACAATACAGAAAAAGTTAGATAGATGCTGTAATGAGATGTTACAAGTTAAAAGTGTTAATATGTAATATGAGATCAACTTAAAAATGAATGTTAGCAGCAATTACAATTACACACACTGAAAAAAAAAAAAGATAATTTGGACCAACTTGGAACAAAAATACTCTAGTTATAAAAATACTCCTACCACCCCGGTGGCTTACATAAACCAATACAGTGACTGAAATCTACACATTGTGTAAGTCTGCTCATTATGCGTATGGTATTTTGCCCCCTTTATTCGGTCCTTTTCATACTTTAAGCACTCATGATATTTGCTATTCAGCTGACATTCAAAGGCGGCCCACATGCAGTTTAAGCACTTCTGTCTGCTTCCACAGCAAACGGCCACTCGCAAGTTCAGTTTGGGAAGATTTCCTGTCTCATACTGCAGCATGTCCAAGAAGAATGAAGAATCAGTGAAGT
>NW_015763702.1:0-635 GCF_001515625.1 Sinocyclocheilus rhinocerous
TCACTGCTCTGTTACTCCAGCCCCTGAGCAAAGTCCAGTGTCGACTCCAGCCTCTGAGCTCAGCCAGGATCCCGCTCTCACCTCAGAGTCCAGTCAGGAGTCCGTTCCTGCCTATGAATCCGCTTCAGAGCCTGCTCAAGTTCATGAATCAGTTTCAGAGCCCGCTCCAGCTTCTCCTGAGGTGGCAGCTTCAACTGCAGAACCTCCCGTGTCGGCGGCATCCGCTCCAGCCCCTCCAGAGTTGGCGGTCAACACTTATGAACCCTCTGTCTGTCCAGTTACGGCCAAGGAGGCCATCTGTGAACTCTCTCTCCTGCCTTGTTATGGCCGCAGAGGCCGCTGTTAACCTCTCGGTGCTCTCTGTTCCAGTTCTGCCTGACCCGCTTTGGTGGTCACTTGCCTCGTAAGCTTCACTTTGGTTGAGATCTTGCCCAGCCTGAGCCATCTTGGTTATCTCCTGCTCCATCAGCTCCACTGAAGTGGTCCTTAGCTCCATCAGCTCCACCCTGGTGGTCTTCAGCTCCACTCCACAGCTCTGCCGGCTCCGCCTTGGCTTCCTGCTCCACCCTGGCACCCTGCTCCACCGGCTCTGCCTCAGTCCCCAGTTCCCCCACTTCCACATGGACCTGGCCCTC
>NW_015763703.1:0-635 GCF_001515625.1 Sinocyclocheilus rhinocerous
TACTCTCCCATCCTCTCCTGGTTGACTGGTGAGATACTGGAGTAGGGGAGGAACTGTTTCTAGGACTGCATCACCCCGCTTCCAAGACCTTCTCAAACCACTACTCAACATCAGTCTCTCAAGCCACTCATCAAGATCAGTGATTGCTCCACTGAAAGCCAGCCATCTATCATTGCTACTTGGATGTCTTCTGTACACAACGGGCCTTACAACTTCCCCCTCATAGACCATGGGACTATGCCATTGAGCTGTAACCAGGTAAGCCTCTGCAAAGAAGGAGGATCTACCCCTTTTCACTTTCCAAACAAAAGGTCATGGTGGAGTATTTTGAAGAGGCTCTACGCCAAGGATACATCCCTGCCACATTCCACTTTGAGCTTCTTCACTTCCAAAACTGAGAAAGGCTTGAGGATCTACATTGATTACAGTGCCCTTAACCAAGTCACCATCAAGTTCTGGTATCCACTCCTTATCCCTGTGGTCCTTGAATTATTTAGATTAGCAACGGAATTTATAAAGCTCTGTGCAGCACCTACAACTTGTCAGAATATGAAGGGAGGACAAGTTGAAGACCGCCTTTGTGACCCCTACAGGCCACTACGACTATTGGGTTGTGTCGTATGGTCTGGTCTGGC
>NW_015763704.1:0-635 GCF_001515625.1 Sinocyclocheilus rhinocerous
GACTGCTTCTTTGAAAAAAAAAAAAAGTTAAAAAAGAGAGACGGTGGAAAATAGGGCAGCAGACGGGGAGGACGTGCAAAGCGAACAACTTTCTTTTGCTTTGAGAATCACAGGAAAGTATGAGAGTTTTTTTTTCTTTAGGAATTTGAAATTTCTGCAAATTAAATCCAAGGGCAAAGTCAAATAGCTGAGAGGATTAGAGCGTGTTTAATTTGTAAAGAAAACAGGGGAAGATTCAGCTTGGTCCTCTTCATTCTTAGCCACTTAAATGGCTTTGTAATTGAAAACAACTTCATAGAAGCTCCTTTGGGAACTCAGACTGTGGATTATAGGCCACAAAGAATAGGGTCTCCAAGCAAACAAGCCTGTATGTGATTAATGGCTTATTCTGCTGTGATAGCTTTAGTGCGCTAAAATATTTACAACAAGCCATCGTAGTCAAAACGAACGGGGTGGGGGTTCGGCACGATTTAAAAGCCCACCACAACTTTCAATGTCACCTGCCGTTTTTTTCCTTTCTCCTTTTTCACTTTTATTCCATCAGCAATGAAAAGATGTCTCTGATAATAATAATAATAACATGTTATCGGGAAGAACAAAGTGACAGAGATCTAATCAGCAAGCGCGTAATCCTT
>NW_015763705.1:0-635 GCF_001515625.1 Sinocyclocheilus rhinocerous
AAGTAAGAGTTGTACAAATATTACCGATAGCTAAATGACCTGAAGTATCAGCCTCAGCTATATTAGGTTTTATGTTTTTGTATTCAAATTGGGTAGTTCAGTGACTTATCTTGTTCATTTGAAATCTCGGTCAAGTCAAGGATTGTCTGTATCTCTATATATTAAGTGTGGTTTATCTTTTCTTCCGTTTTTTAATCTCTTAGTGACTTTCTTGTGGTCTCATACTTTTTTGATCGTTTTGTCAGCATATTGTTTTGCTGAGTCAAATACTTCAGCTTTTTGTCTTTTTGTTGCTCAGAGGTTAATAGCGCTACTTGAGTTTAGGCAAGTGAACTTTCTTATGTACTGTTAGAGAAGGCTAGAGATTTTCTGTTTTTCCCCACTGCTGAAAAGAGCACTAAGATGTATGTGGTTCTGTGATAAAACACTATAGTTCTCAGTGAGAACGTGATTCTGCTGGATGAACCCGTTCTTTCTCATCCATTTCTTTGCACCATATTGGTGCTCCAACCCTGACTGCTTGACATAAAGTCCAATTCAACCTCAAACGTTCCTCTACTGGACCCTTGAGGGTTTAGGCATTTGCATTGATCCAGTGGACTGTAATAAATGTGTTTTAACTTTCTTTTTTTTTT
>NW_015763706.1:0-635 GCF_001515625.1 Sinocyclocheilus rhinocerous
ATAAGCAAAACTTAATTTTAGGATAAATGTCACAAAAAAAAAAAAAATCAAGAATTGGTCACATTTCACCTAAAAAGCAAAAGAAAGAACTGAAAAACACTTGAATATATGCATATAGCACAAAGAACGTAAACCCCCAATTCTTCCATTTCTGGCATGCATTTGTAAAGAAAAGTATTTACAAATAAAGGTAGCATTTATTAAAGGTACTTCTTTAAATAAATAAATAATGAAACATGTAATGGGAATGTAATAATTTAATAATCACCATTAAGAATAATAAAAAGATAAGTAATATATGACTTTTTTTTATAATGTAATATTATATTATATAATAATATTATATTTAATATAATAAAATTACTACTTTTATTTAGTAAGAATGCATTAAATTGATCAAAGGTGATAGTAAAGACATTTATAATCTTATACAAGATTATATTTCTATGCTAATTCTATTCTAACATTCTAATTCTATTTTATTTCTGTTCTGTTTCAAATAAATTGTTATTTTGAACTATGTATTCATAAAACAGTCCTGAAAAAGTGTAAACATTCCCAAATGTTGCCAGAAATAAATTACATTTTAAAATAGAAAACAAAAATAGTAATAATATTTCACAATATTACTGTTT
>NW_015763707.1:0-635 GCF_001515625.1 Sinocyclocheilus rhinocerous
GATATTGCATAAAAAAGTGCTGGATGGAAACACCAAGATATGCATAAATTCTAAAAAATGTGCATAAACTTCTACACGATTGCGTTCCCAAACATCAGCATCTGAACGCAAGGTAACATGACAGCGTTTGTTATTGTGTTTTGATCTTTATAGATCTTTACACGCTTCCCTTTCTTTGAACAAAGCGAATGCTTATTATTCTAAATGAAAAACAGCAAAATAGTCAAACTTGCTTATATTAAACACAGAACTTTAATTAACAAAACAAATAAGACGGGTGATGTACGGAGCCGCACATGACATCGACAAAAATACATTTATTGTGGTCACAAATTAATAATTTGTTTCTACGACTTCATTCGTTCCCTTGTTTTTTTTTTTTTAGGTTGTGGCCATGTTGTACTAATTCAATCCCTCGTTTTGATTTAATTAAAATTAGAGAATTAATTACTACAAAATATCCACGATTTAATAAAATGAGGGGATTCATTGTTAAAGGTATAAAGGTATAGTTCTGTAGAATGTGGTTTACCAAACACAGCTGACGGTAACCATTGACTTCAATTATATATATTTTTTTCCATACTATGGAAGTCAATGGCTACCGTTAACTGTTTGGTTACCAACATTCTTCA
>NW_015763708.1:0-635 GCF_001515625.1 Sinocyclocheilus rhinocerous
AAATGTTGTTTTATAAATGCCTTACTTCGCTCTGAGAAGGTATTTATGCTTTTAATAGGGGTTTAAGCTGTTTACGACACTGACGTGAGGGAGGAATGATGGCCGGCGTGGGACGCTAGCGGCCGTGGATGTGGGTTCTGGGAGGTCCAAATGAGCTGTTATATACCAGCACCAGCGCAGCGCCGTAAAACCAGGAGAGAGAGTCACCGGCGGGCCGCTGGTCAGATGGAGGTGGACCTGCTCAAACCTGCAGAACCTGCACGGCACAATAAAACTCAAGCCTACTGAGCGTCAGCTAATCGTTCAGAGTGAAACACTGCAGCGGCGCATTACGACACGAGCGTCTCTCTCGTCCACGTCATCTGTATTCACACCGAAACCATGCAACAGAGCCGTCTGGCACCCGTCGCACGCACCGACACACACAGACAGTACCAGAGCTGATTTATGGGCCTGCGGGCTTTAGGATGTACCAGGGTTTTATTAAACACCTTCTGGAGGCCCGGGCCTGACAGCGGCTGGATCCGTCCAGTTTAAGAGTTTTTCAGGAGGTCAGTCAGAACTTCCTTTGACATGTGGCCAAGCAATTAAAGGAGTCTGAAGCTGGAACGCGATACAGACGTGCGGCTCTCAGC
>NW_015763709.1:0-636 GCF_001515625.1 Sinocyclocheilus rhinocerous
AAAAAAAAAAAATGCTTGACATAACCTGTGTTTTCATATTAACATCTTATACTAACGGCTAGATTACATTTCTGCAGAACTAATAAAATAAACTAATGACATTAAAAAGTTGACTAAAAGGGCTCGAAAAACTATATATACTGTATAATATTAAAAATATGCTTTGTAAAATATCAGAACTAATTTTTTTTTGTTGCCCTCAAACTGCCTAGTGCATTCGCATTATGGCACAATATCAATGTGTATGTTGTACCAGTGCCCAGTGCACAAACATCCCCGTCAGCTTGCTGATGAACCAATCTAATTAAAAATAAGAGACAATGCCTGCGCTCGAAGGGGCTGCTGGAGATAAAGGCGCCAATGTATGCCAGCAGCCGTTTGGAACCGCACGGTTAATGAGCTCAGAGTTACAGGAGCAGTGAGGTGAAGAGGAGCAGAGCGCGACAGAGACCGCCAAGATGCTCTTCAGGGGGGAACAGAGCCGGGTAAGAGGGAAGGGGGCATTTTGAAGAGACAGGGGTCAGTTGTGGTAATAGAATCCTGCCCCGTGCAGCCCCCCTTGTGCAAAGACTAGAACGCTGAGGTGAACGACGCTCTTCAGAGGCGCTCCTCATACCGGTCAAGGCCGCAAACCAG
>NW_015763710.1:0-636 GCF_001515625.1 Sinocyclocheilus rhinocerous
AAAAAAAAAGCACCGCCACCGCAGTTCACTTCCTTTTCACATAAGAACTAACAACTAAAGTGTAAGAAGGGATTGTCAGAATCACATTCACAGCAAGACATGCCACTGTCAGGAAAAGACCAGGGATCCCTGGACATGCAAATGGCAGGGTGTTCATCAACAAGTAACACTGCAGATGCCACCAGCACAAAGGGAATAAAATCTAAAAGCAAAACTTTTGCCACCAGATGCTTGCTGACTGTCAGTTCTGAGGGTGCCGCAATTAAACCAGCATGGAGCTACAGAGCAAAACAAAGTTGTTAGAAATAAAGTGGTTAAACTGTGCCTTGATTCAATCAGCAGTTGCCACAGAGGACAACCAGAGCGGGTCACAAAACTGTGAGCTTTTCCCATTAGCCTATTGTCATTTTGTAATTAGCCATTTGATATTTCAATGCTTTATCTGTTGAGAGAATGACAGAATTATCCACTGCAATTGTTAACTGGTGCTTTGTGGTCGCACTCTTGAATGAACAAAACTTATCAAGGTCCTCACAGATGAGAAGCTGACGAGTCCAAAACGGAGTCTGGTAATGCAAATGTTTGATGCATTACACCTTAAAGGATGAGGAAATGACAAACTATCATCCCCCCCCC
>NW_015763711.1:0-633 GCF_001515625.1 Sinocyclocheilus rhinocerous
GGTCAATGCTTTTTTGCAGGCCAGTCAGCTTCCAGACTCACGTGCACAGAGGTATTGTCATGCTGGAACAGAAAAGGGCTTCCCAAGCTGCTGCAATACAGTTGAAAGCACCCAGTTCTCTAGAATGCCATTTTATGTTGTAGCATTAAAATTTGACCTCACAGAAGTAACTGAAAAAACCAAACCCATTCATTAGAAGGGGGTTTCCACATAGTTTTGGCCATATAATGTATGTTAAATGATATGGAAATAAAACAAACCATACACTTCTAAAAACACTTTTTATATGCCACAAAGTTTTACTAGTCTGACACAATAATGTAATACCTTGGAATTATTTGAGGCTTTTCTCAGCAAATATTGATATAAACAATCAATTATGATTAATTTGATTAATTAGTATATCATGCAATTAAATTTGATTTTGAATTTTGAAGTTTTTAATTGATAATCCTAAATAAATAAATAAATAACCTAATAAATAAGAAAGAAATAAATAAATAAGAAATAAACTAATGTTTAAGGTTATGGTAATTTTGCATATGTGTAATATATCAGAAATATGAGAATATAAGTATGTAATATATCAGAAATAAATAAATAATAATAATAATAATAATAATAATAATAATA
>NW_015763712.1:0-636 GCF_001515625.1 Sinocyclocheilus rhinocerous
TCCTTTTGTGGTCTGAAAAATAAAGAAGGGCATACAGCATTAGAACATCACAAGGGTGAGTAAATGACGACTTAATTTTCATTTTTGGGTGAACTTTCTCTTTAATCTGCACACTTCATACTGCAGCTATACAATTTGTGCAGTAATATAAATCTTGTAATAAACAACTGGGATGTTTCACAGTGTGGGTAGACTGACTAATGACTTTCCCCAACTGTGAATCGCCATTTATGGAAAAATACGAAACTAATTATGAAAGCTTCTCGGTTTCAAGAAAGTTCTTGCAAAAAGAAAAAAAAGTCTTGCCGCTCCTTCCCACTCGAATAAACATATTTGCACACATGCACACAAACATCAGACTGAAAAACGATCAGATGGAAACATTACAATTCAATATGATGTGAATGTTAAAGTCATTGCTGGAAATGCTATATTAAAGTCTTTCTCAACAATACCTGTGCTTATCACAGATACAGCTCTATATCTTCTGGCTTCATTTCCTGTGAAACAGCCTACAGACAGGGACTGTCTGACCTAATAGAAACGTAGCCCTGTTCCCAGCACCTCTAATGTACTGGAGCCTTTATAAGAAAGACTTCAATTACATTTGGTGTGCATGTGCTTTCTGTGCTGGTG
>NW_015763713.1:0-635 GCF_001515625.1 Sinocyclocheilus rhinocerous
GTCCCGACTCCTGCACGCAGATGAGGAGGAGAAGAGCGCTGGCGTCAGGCCAGGCGCAGAAAGCTGGGCGCAGCGGCACCCATTTAAATGAGAAAGTTGTGGTAAAAAGTTCAGGCAGTGATTCCACAGGCAACCACGGACCACATTTACTTTGTGATTTGTATAAAATGCATATTGATGAGGCTCATTTGCATATGTTTTTGTAGCCACTTGCAATGCTCGAGTGGTGTGTAATCTACCAGCGGTGGACAATAACTCATCTGTCTACTCGCACGCATATGGATGGAAGTGAGCACATCACGGTTAGCCCTCATCAAAGAAACTTCTGTGTGCCTCTCGTTCTTCATTATCTCTACATACGACACCCATGACGGTTTGCCTCCAGGCCATTACTAGTGTGACATCTTCACTCACGCTATATGCTCATGGGTCTGCGTGTGTGCTCATGCAAATGTCTGTGTCATTTGAATGGTGGTATTGAACATCAGTTTGACCAGGAAACCATAGTGCAGACACATTGATGGTTTTGTGGCATTGCGTTGCTTTTGCTTTAATGGATGCTTCTGGACCATAGACCCTTGGAGTGGGAAGTGAAGGAATAATGCATTTTTGAGTGTGAGAGAGAGTGCGCACAC
>NW_015763714.1:0-636 GCF_001515625.1 Sinocyclocheilus rhinocerous
AAAAAAATTAATAAGTACTTTGTCATATAATGCCCTCACTCCACATCCAAAAATAATGGATCTTGAATTTGCGTTTGGGAAAAATAAAGATGATGGTGTCCGAGGGACATTAGATTGTCAAACCCCATACTTGTCTATTAATTGTTAAGGCTACTTATATTATGGTATCAGCTAACAAATAGAGTGTAATTTCCAATAGGACATTTTAGCATGCTAACTCCATTCTACAGATTTTTGCCCAAAATAAAAGTAGAAAATATGAGCCTGCCCTGATTGCGCAAAATGTTCAAACGCAAACGAGTATTTTGGGTATATGATTGATTCCACTAACTTACTATAATAGTAATAATAAATGTGTGAAAGATGATGTATGCATTTATCCAATGTTTCATGCTGTTCCTATATAATCACCACAAGCCTGTTTGAATGCCATGAATCAATCTGTTCTGCGGTAAATGGGGCCTCTGGCCACCCAATCCACAGCACTGAGCACAAACTGACCCCTCTTTACAGCGGCTGTAACATGACGGCTGTCTGCGCTTGTCTGAGTCACTCCGTGGGAAACTTTCACAGCACAATAGTGGCGGGGCATTTGTGCGGCGGGTGTTTGTGTTGGCCGAGGCGGCTGTGATTCTT
>NW_015763715.1:0-636 GCF_001515625.1 Sinocyclocheilus rhinocerous
TGCCTACAAACGAAATGATCTCCAACAGAAAATTAGGAATGTTTTGCTCATGAGAACCAAAATCTACAATAATTGAGTTGGTAGTTTAAATATTAGATTCAGTATTGACATCCAAAAAACACAATGTTGTTGTTGTACCACAGGGAGGTCAAGGCATGACCGAGCCAATGTTCACAGGTCAAAATATACAAAGTCAAGGTTTGCCATCTATACTTGTAAAGAATAAAATCTTCTCAAATAATATATGATGTATGATACATGGATTTCATATGAATAACCAATTGCTAATTATTTTTAGAATTAATTTACACATGCAAAATTGTTTAATACCGTGATACTTAGGAAATTTGAGAATGTATGTGGCACCAGTCATTTTTCCTCCTCGCAATCAATAAAATGACAGCAAGGCCAAAATGAATTTTTCTTCATCTTCTGGTCGATTGTTAACGGGATGCAATTAACACTACTTAAAGAACACCTCAATCTGTGAACATGTTTTTTTACTTTATTGATTGATTGATTTATTAATTAATTGAAAGAAATTAATAATTCTTTCAGCAAGTATGCATTAAATGGATCAAAAGTAATAGTAATGTCAAATTCAAATAAATGTTTCTAACTTTCTATTTGTCAGTC
>NW_015763716.1:0-635 GCF_001515625.1 Sinocyclocheilus rhinocerous
GAGATGCATGAACTCCAAATGCAGCGTCCCGTATTCGGCAAGAATACTGCTTCCTCCTGACGCCCATGGCCAGTTTCTGCCGATCCCACTGCATGAGGAAGAGGAATTACATGAGGAGAGATCAAATTTATTTTAGTAACTCAGCAATTATGAGCTGTGTGTATATACTGTACATTTTGTGTTGCTCTGAAAACCTTCAACCAGTCAAAATTGCAACTCGTATAATTTGATGTATTTCAGAATGAAACCGAATATTCAGAGAGAAATAAGGCAGGACTTGATTTTAATCATCAGACTTGACAGGATTCAGGGCTTTGATATTATTGGTGAGAATTTCAGTTGATTCATAGAATGGAAATATACATATATAAATATACACTATAGTTCAAAGTTTAGGGTATCATTTTTTTGAAAAAGAAATGAATACTTTTATTCAGCAAGAATGCAATAAATTGAAGTAACAAAGAAATTGTTGCAAAATATTTATATTTCAAATAACTGCAGTTCTTTTGAATTCTCTATTATATACTTAAAGAATCCTGAAAAAAAACATGGTTTCTATCACGGTTTCTACAAACATATTAAGTAGAATAACTGTTTTCAACATTGATAATAATAAAAAATGTTTCTTGAGC
>NW_015763717.1:0-636 GCF_001515625.1 Sinocyclocheilus rhinocerous
AAAAGATGCATTGTTTATTGTAACTTGTACTCAAAATATAGAAACACATAAGGGTTCATGGTCCAGTTTATGGCAAAAATAGGGTTGGTATGCTAATACAGACATCTAAACGAAAACAAAACGATCAATTTTAATACAAGTCTCAACAAATATTTAACATACAAAAAAAGAATGAGATGCACTTTGTGGAGCACCTACAGAACACAGCCATTCCCAGAACTTCAGAAGGTGGCTTTACTTCAGTAGAAAATTGTCATGTGCCACGACAAGTCATGAAACCTATGAAATAAGAACAAGTTTAAAGTTAGAAAACGAAGCATGCATCAAAGACTAACACGTAACGTTACTACAAAACCGCAAGCAGATACTGGCATGAAAACGAATCCGAACGAAAACGTGTTCCAGTGATTGAGGATAGAACCAGCTGATGGAGAACATGCTGGTACCGAAGACATTGCACTGGCTCTATTATTCCTCCACACATACATACAAGGGTACAAACAACCACGGGTATGCCAAGAAGGAGGGTTGTACTCAAAAGGTCACATAGAAAAGGTACTTTAATATTAACTCACTCGAAACAAACTATGCGTCACAAAACCATTTAACGTAATCTCTAAAAACTCAACAAACCAT
>NW_015763718.1:0-636 GCF_001515625.1 Sinocyclocheilus rhinocerous
TGTGCTGCTTTTGATGGAGCTCAGCTTTGCTGATTCACATTTTTTCACACCTCACATTGTTTAACTGATCATCCTGCTCAGGAATTTTTCAAAAGTAGAAAACTGGGTGTTTGAGGAGCTTTAATGATCAGTTTGAGACTGAGCTATTGGGGCTATATCTCGGTAACTATAAGGTTTTGAGTGAAAAGTCCAATTCAGTGTTACTTTAGTGACATTAATAATAGCTTTTGTCGATATTTTGAATTGGATTTAATTTTTTCTGTCTACACTTTAATTTTAGTTTTAGTAATTTTGCTATGTGTTTTGTCATTTTTATTAGCTTTAGTTTTCTTTAAATATGTCTAAAGGGTTTATTTATTTTAAATTATAATTAGAAATATAATTAAATCCTAATTTTTCATGGTTGTAGTTTTAACGAACTATAATAGTAACATTAATGATAGTTTTTGTTAATATTTTGAATTAGACTTTAATTATATATTTTCTGTCTTCACTTTAATTTTAGTTTTAGTAACTTTGCTAGTGTTTTTGTCATTTTTATTAGCTTTTGTGTTCTTTAAATGTGTCAAAAGCGTCTCATTTATTTTAAATTTAGTTTATTCAGCTTTAGTTATTGTAGTTAAACTTAACAAAAAT
>NW_015763719.1:0-635 GCF_001515625.1 Sinocyclocheilus rhinocerous
CTAAAAGAGAGGGGTTGCTGTATATAGTAGTTCTTGTTATAAGTGATTTGTTCCAAAACCTAGTGAGCTGTCTACCTAGGGAACATTTCAGGCATCATAAGCGTTTTCTCAACATATTCCAAAAGAGAACTGGCCACTTGTATGATATTCTCCATCAGTTAGGACGCTCCTTTGAAGGTAGCTCTCTATGTAGGCAGTAGTCAGCAAGGCAGCTCACTAGTTTTTATAAAGTGTGTGTGTGTGTGATTTTGAACAAATGTGTCAGCAGAGGAAAGCTAATGCCAGGCACGCTGAGCTGTGTGTGTGTCTGTGTGTGTGTGTGTGTGTGTTGCCAGGCACACTGAGCAGTGATTGTGAGCAGTTTTGGCCCGTGGCTGCTGAGCTGCCATCTGCCAGTGTTGTGACGGCTGCTGCTGTAAGAGCAGGCAGACGCGCTCAGATAATACTGTGTTGAGCTCATCGCTGACTAAAGGTACGCTCACATTAGCAACATTTCAGTGCAGTTTCGCTGCCAAAAAGGTCCATTGTCTATTGTCAAGAAACACAGCTCACACGTTGCAGTCACTTTCAAACCAAGCATCTTTCTGTTGTTTGGGTTGACAAATTTGTGTGAAATCTGCGTGCTGAAATTTTTC
>NW_015763720.1:0-635 GCF_001515625.1 Sinocyclocheilus rhinocerous
ATTTATGGGCTAATTTCATTTTTGGGTGAACTAACCCTTTAATAGTGAGAATTGGTCCTTAAAATAAAGTGTTACCAAAATTTTTATTAAATAAATAAACGTCTCCAAGCATGTAAAGAGTCACGGCGGGACGTCTGGAAACACGTAATGATGTTTTTAAAACCAGTTTTCCTAAATGAGTGTTTTCCAGCACTACATATGAGATTTTGAAGGTTTGATTTGTTTATTTGGTTCCACGAGCAGCTCCTCCGATACATTTACACCTCCATGAAGAGAAACGCAGCAGGAGAGGATGCTGGGAAAACTGTGAGTGGAGACAGTGACAAATACAGGTGGATTGAGAGAGCAGGGGTGGGGCGGCACGGCTGGCCGTTCGGCATGCTGGGATAGATAAGACACGCCCCTGCTGAGACGAGTGAAAACACAGAGACACGCGACATGCCGGCCAGGAGAGGAAAACCACTGCAGGACGTCATGTAACCTTCTGCTGAACATCAGTGTTGGTGTCAAACTTATGATTGTTCATGAAATTTATAACATGATTAAACTAGCAGTGAAAAACTATACATGTGCACTGAAATATTATATAATATATTAGATAGCAACTTGTCTTTTGAAAGTCATATTTCCCATGT
>NW_015763721.1:0-636 GCF_001515625.1 Sinocyclocheilus rhinocerous
AACAGTTGTGTTGTGGCTTTGTTTGAATTATTTTTATGACAGAGCATAAACAGACAAAGTGACTGGGAATATTGTGTCTAAAATGTAAGTTACTCAGAATCTTGTTTATTGAACCTTTATATAATAACTCATCACTTTCATAGTCATGCTGTTCAAATATCAATGCACTATATACTCTTGCCATCATAGAAATAAAACAGCAACTTAAAACATTTTATGTAAATGTCTTGATGTTCTTAAACATACATAACTACATCCAAAAGTGTCAAAACATCCCTACTTATCCCTGTCTTATTTAAATGTGTCTGGTTTGTTAAAAGAAAAGCACAGAGTACATGAAGTAAAGGAAATGAGAAAAGTAAGATATTTTAATCGTTATGATAAGGCTCATCTCCACCTCTAGGTTTCTATCTTCTATTCTTCTTCTTGCCTTTGTAGAGTCTGATTTAAGTGGCAAGCGACGCTTTTACATAATCTTAAAAGAATTTCTCCATCTGGATTTTCTCTTTTCCCTATAAAAGCAGGCCAAAGTGCTCCTGGTCAAAACATGAGAGAGAGAAATGAATAAAAGAAGACGGCAGCCTTGCTTTCACTTAGAGGGCAACTCCAGCAAGAGAGAAGCTAAAGGTTGAATTT
>NW_015763722.1:0-636 GCF_001515625.1 Sinocyclocheilus rhinocerous
AATTACAATGTGGTTTTCAGGTTTCTGTTCACTGTTAGTGTAATCAGTGTCAGAGTGGTCTGGATGACAAAATTACAGCACCTCAGCACTAAAACTAGCATTTTAAATGTCATCGAGTTTTCTGCACATACTACTGTGGCTGTCTGATTAGCACTTCTTAAGAGGAAGACAAAATTGGCAGCTTTCAAGAGAGCAAGTTTGATGACTTAAGCATTTATAAAAGTCAGGCATGCACAGTACTTCTGAATGTTACATGACAAGGTAACATAATAAAAATTCTCCTCTAAAGATTCAGTTTTGCTGAGGACTTGCGTTCAGAAAATGACCTGATTAAGTGAACTGAATGAAAATGCAAAACCTTGTAGAGTATTGACATGATGCTGGACAGATTTATCTCAGCACAGAATGTCTATACCTAATGTATTTTTTCTCAAACAAATGATACTGGAAATATGTCTAAATATTTGAAATAAATAAATAAAGATCATGTATATTCTACACCCTGGACAATTTAAGACAAGACTGTGTTCAATCCCAAAAAGCAAATCACACATTCTATGCATATATGTATAACAAATATTGTATATAAATAAAATATTCTTTTAAAAACATTAGTTTTTATTGAAAAAAAAAAAA
>NW_015763723.1:0-636 GCF_001515625.1 Sinocyclocheilus rhinocerous
TTACCCCTCACTGGGGGCAAGTTGAGCCAAGAGACCACTTTTTTTATTTTATTTTGGAAAGCCATACTTTGAAAGCAGTTTATTTTAGATCCAACGTGATTATTCCTAATGATGCACTACATCCTGAATTGTATGTACATATTTAAGTTGGACCATTACTGTCATGTGCTTACATTAAACACACCGTAAGAAAAACTGGCTCAACTCACCCCGCTCTCCCCCTATAAATGGTCAAAATTAGTGATGCAATGAAATTCCTTTGATGTTGAACTTCTTTGAAAATACCGATTTTAAATTGCAATTCATGAATTAAAAGAGAGCCAATTCTTCGAATTCTTCAAATCTATCTTTTTTTAGTTTTACAGTAGTTAGTTAAATACGATTTAAAAGACATATAAGCTTCACAGAATTCAAGCTTCAAGAATTCCTATTCTGTGAAAATGTCCCAAGAATATTTATGATTCCTAATATTAATATTTTGCCAAAATATAATGCATATGTTAGCCATCCAGTCAAATAGCAGAAATAAAATGTAAAAAATGATTTTGCATATCAGATCTTGTTTATAAGGGCATATCATTCATTTGTTTTGTCTCAGTTGTAATATTGTCAATACGGGTTTATATCTAGTGTCCA
>NW_015763724.1:0-635 GCF_001515625.1 Sinocyclocheilus rhinocerous
GCAATGTTTCTCGCAGGAACGCAACACTTTTGCAAAAGAACGCAAATGTTTTGTGAAAGACTGCAATGTTTCTCATGGGAACACAATATTTTTGCAAAAGAACAAAGATATTTTTCGAGAAATCAGAAAGTTTCTCAGGGGAACGCAACACATTTGCAAGTTAATGCAAATGTTTTGTGAGAGAATGCAGAGTTTCTTGGGGAAATGCAATACTTTTGCAGAATTTTTGCAAGAAGCACTGAAATATATATTTTTTCCCCCATCTCATACTTTTTTTTCATCACCATGTGCCCTTAAGGGCTCCATGCACTTAAAGCAGCCTAACATGACAAAGATATTATTCACTCACCCCATTCCACTCCACACTGCCCTCTTCTCCGACGTCACTGCTGCAGTCGTACTTCACGCTGGAGATCGATGCAGTGCTCCTCCGCCTCTCTCCATCTCTCTGAGGGTCCACTGCCGCTCCCTGACACACACACACACACACACACATACACACGTTACAAAGACATCATGTGTCCCAGCATACGCCGCTATGATTCTCACAGATGTTGCACCTGTCTGCGGGACCTCATGGCACACTCCTCTAGGGTCTCAGCCGCCTCTATTTTCCCCTGCTTACGGTACAGAGC
>NW_015763725.1:0-636 GCF_001515625.1 Sinocyclocheilus rhinocerous
TTTAATATTCGCACGGCTATGTTCTGCATCTGGATTGCCCCTGCTCCTTTTGCCCCCATTAATAGTAAGCTCTTGTATTCCTGCCCTCCTAAGCTTGCTCCTGTAATTGCCCATTTTGAATTTCAGGGAAACTTTCCACCCATCATATCCAGTCTTCGAGCCGTTTTCCTTTAAGCAGGGGTGCTTTTTCACCAGAGCTTCAGCTGCCTTGGTGAACTCACCATCATTTGGATATGCCTTGTAGCCATAGATTGTTTCGACCATCCTCTCAAGTATGTAATGTTTTTGATCCCTTGTCAATTTAAGAAGTTTTCCTTCTTTAACGTAGTCAGAATTGCCCTCTCTCAAGGCAAACTCAACATCATACGAAAATGTTGGTGGAGTGAAGACATCAGGCCATCTGTTTGCACGTTCAGAAGAGGAGGAAGATGTGTCTGAAAGCAACACCGTGTCTTCTGTGTCAGTAGAATGGCCATCCAGTTCAACTGTTTTGATGAGCTTCCCAGTTGCTTTGGAGGGTAGCTCATCGATGTTCTCAAGATCACATAATGCATTTTCGAACTCAGGATCTTCAAACTGCAGTCTAAAGTCATAATTCACCTTGAGGTTTGTTTTTAGCTGCGACAAAAGATCACT
>NW_015763726.1:0-636 GCF_001515625.1 Sinocyclocheilus rhinocerous
GCTGCTTTCTGATGGTTTGGAGAACAATTACTCCGAGTCGCCCCCCTGTCGTTTCACACAATTATACAAATGCGAGCAAGTGTAAAAAGTGTCAAAAAAGCCGCGACCGTTTAGGGAGGAGCGCACAGTCAGCAGGTTCGCAGTGTAGAGGCAGACGAAAGTATAAACAAGGCTTCAACTGCACAAACTGCTTCCACTACGAGAGAAAGCGGCAGCTGCACGGTGATTCCACCGCGTGCCGCGTCCCGTGTCAAAGGTCAAAAGTGTAGGCCTACTTGTTGGCATTTCACTCCATCTTATAATAAGTCCAATTGCACCAAGCACATCACACTCTATTACTCAACCATTCATCCATGCTTCTTTTTCCACTCCAACGATATATATGCTTACCCCAATTGGTCTTTTTCTACATAAGCGATTTAGAAACAGTTCAATCAATTCACACTTGATTGAACTATTCACACTTTATATAATCGCCATGATATGTATTGTCATATCACCCAGCCCTAACATGCAGTAATGTTTTAAACACATTTGACAAGCTAGTTGATAAAAAACAACCGATTAACTATCAGAACTGATTGGCTAACACTATTTTTTCCCTTGTTGGTGCTCTTTTATTCTTTCATGTTAACT
>NW_015763727.1:0-636 GCF_001515625.1 Sinocyclocheilus rhinocerous
ACTCGAACGTTCGACTATTTGCTGTCATAGTATACAAAATATCTGTTGGATTATTTTCGGCCTATTTTATTGTCGATTTTTGTGACTGGAAATGTGAACAAGGCTAAAACTATAAATCTATTATCATTCTGTTATAAAGCGGGTACAATTTCCGTTTATACATTTTCCTCATCACTATACATTTCGTAACATATCTTTCCCATATGCAAAACTATAATAACTCAAAAGTTATGTGAAATGAAGATCAAGCAAACTTTAGAGATAACCAGAGTTATTTCCCAAGTAGAAATTAAATGTAAATAAGAAATATTAACATAGTGAAGCACACACATGATTGTGGGACATCTTAGGCACCAAAAAATACAATTCAAACATGACTTAATAATTCCATCCTGATTCTTTAATAATATATTTAATGCAACAAAAAAAAAAGACAGAGGTGGTTCATGTTTTATTGCCATCACACTCAAGCATTGATTCCAGTCCTGGTTTGAAAATATAATTGTTCACATAATTAAAAATACAGAAGCATACAAACAAATTTCATTCAGCTTGCCAAATAAGACTACAGATCATCAGTTAGGAACATAATGCTATGCATTACATAAAACTATTTCAAACAGCCCTGGAAAAAAA
>NW_015763728.1:0-636 GCF_001515625.1 Sinocyclocheilus rhinocerous
AAAAAAATGCTGGCGGGGAAAGAGTTAATGACAGAAATTTCATTTTTGTGTGAACTATCCCTTTAAAATATAAAACAGCTATTTTAAATTGTAGTAATATTGCACAATATTACCGTTTTTATTGTATTTTTGATTAAATAAATACAGCCTTGGTGAGCATAAGAGACACCTTTCAACAACATTTGAAGAATCTTACTGACTCGAAACTTCTGAAAGGTGCTGCTGAAGCACATTTGTTTATCTTCTGTAAATGGATCATTATAAATGAAAATTCATAACTGACTATTTTTTTAAGGAAGGTGGTCCCTTAAAAGTGTATAATCATATTTAAAATTTTGAAAAAGTTTAGAAACACAATATGCAATAAGGTATAAGAAATTAAGTGGCTCACATTAGGTCTCATTAATGTATTTAATAATATTTGATATATAATATATTCACTTTAATAATAATAAAAGGATTAATGTAGCTGTTACCTGCACAGGGAGGCGTATTTTGGACATTATATTGTTTCCTGACTCTGTCTCTTCCTGTATTTCAAGCTCTTCCCAATTTGTCGTGGTACTCAGAATGGATCCAGCAGTTCCAGTGTGAAGAGTCGTAGCAAAGCTGCCCACAAGTGCCTGAAATGCATTT
>NW_015763729.1:0-636 GCF_001515625.1 Sinocyclocheilus rhinocerous
ATCAATGTGATAAACAAGTTAGGTCAAAAGTAATCTAAAAGTAATTAAAAATAGTCTGATTAGGCTATATTGCGTAAAATGTGTAACATAACGGATTACGTTACTAACTACAATTTTTATCTTGTAATTTGGAATCAGTAACGGACTACAATTTGTAACTAGCTCTGCATAAAAACTTGCAGTTCTGAGAAGAAAAGTCAGAATTGTGAGATAAAAAGTTACAGTTACCTTTTTATTTTTTATTCAAAACAACAGTTGCGAGAAACTCAGAATTCTGAGAAGTAAAATCAGAACTGTGATTTTTTTTGTATTCCATCCGACAAAAAAAAGAACAATTGTGAGATATAAAGTAACATTTTTTTTATTCTGTGGTGGAAACGAGCTTCCATACAATACCATACTTTGTTGTTGTTGTTGTTGTTTTGTAACACTGTCTGTAACACAAGAAGTGCACTTTAGGATGTTCAGAGCTCGTGCTGTGTTCAGAACACCACAGTTATCTGTCCACGAGAGGGAGACCACAGACAACCGAGAGCAGCTGAATACATGATTCAGTCATATTTCCACTCGGTTTCACTCCTGCAGCTCCTGTAAATATTCCTTACATCATCCAGCATTTCACGAGCAGGAATGTAC
>NW_015763730.1:0-636 GCF_001515625.1 Sinocyclocheilus rhinocerous
CTACTACCAATAATCATTCAATTCAAGAATCATCTGTGTTTTCCTGAACTCTCTCTCTCTTTAACACACTCTTTAAATGCATGTCTCTTTTACTCATTCTCTTTTTTCTTATTTAATAACCCTTGTAATCGAGTGTTCGTGTCCTCTGCCAGATTTCCAGCCAGTCGAGTCTAGAGGAGAATCCTGAGAATCACTCGATTCGTTCGACAGACGAGAGTCGAGCTCTCCAGCGTGAGTCTGATTCACTCGTGTGTGTAACACAGTCTGATGAATCAAAGCTGAGCTGTCTACAGTCGACACTGCTGCTGCACGTTGTTGTTTCACATGTTTATCATTCAATAGTTTCACATAAAATGCAGATTGAAGACTGTAAATGAATTGTTATTGTGTTGCAGCAGAAACACGAAGCAGCTCAACGCCACACGATGACCCCAGCAGAGAGATCAGCACGCCGGAGCAACACAGCACAGGTGAGCATCTGTACCTCATAACCTTATTGAAGACCACAAAACTTTCTATTCACGTTAACGTTTGTTCATAACTTTTTGAGAATCTGTTTGATTCCGCTAGTGTTCTCTGATCTATAGCGGTCTCCTGGGTAACCGTGGTAACAGAGAAGGTCAGCTCCGTTCTGTC
>NW_015763731.1:0-636 GCF_001515625.1 Sinocyclocheilus rhinocerous
ATTTTATCATGAAGGTCTGTACTTGAAAGGCCTGGTTATTTATCCAGTTCTCATACATTCAGTTCAAATGAGCACACATCTTCATTTAGACTGATGTGAAAAGCAGGAAAAGGACGGTAAGCGTGATGGTTACTTATACATGCATTGACTCAGACAGCTGTCTTAACCTCCGCAGAGAAAGGCCTCTCCCTCAGAGCCTGCAAAATCAGGTCACCTCACTGTGGAGCAACAAAGCAAGGACAGGACACACAGTGCTGGTGAAACCTCAAAGGTGTCCATTGTTTTTCAGACACAAAAGCATATTTCACATAATTGTCCCCTCTGTTTTGTCTTTTCATGATTGAATCTGATTAATCATTTCTTTATTTATTTGTTGTCAGATATAAAGATTACAGGAATGCTAAAACAGACAGACTCGGCTAATCAAGACACAGAGGTGCTTAAGGTAGAGTGACGCTAAGAAGGTCTTAGGCAACTACTTGATTTTTTTTAATTACGTGTGAACAAGGCTATTAAGGGGAATATTTTTGCAATTCGGATGCTGTTAATTGCTTTGGATGAAGAACATGAATGTAATCATGTTGTTGTTACATTTTTTAAAGTATATAGGCCTATAGGTAATTGATCATTAAAGAA
>NW_015763732.1:0-636 GCF_001515625.1 Sinocyclocheilus rhinocerous
ACCCACACACATGATGAGAACAATGTTTGTCACCTTTTATATATACAGTATATGCAAATTCACTAAGTGAACCAATTCATTATTTTCATCTAACAGTTTTAAATGGCCTGGTAGTGTCTCTATTATTTATTTTCTAGATAAAAGTGCCTGCTTAATGAATACATGTAACTAAATGCAGAATCCAGGAGCAATATGAAGTGATTTTGTTTTATATCATAAAAAGCAGTGCATCGTATTGTCAGTGGGACATCTGCTATTCTCAATGGTTATTTTAGTCTTTTTTGGGTGATCATGTGAAAGCTACTTAAAGACACTATATTGTGAAACCATTTTAACACTTTTTATACATGAGATTTCAATACCTTTGAACAGATTCAGTATTTATCAAGCAAGTGATGAATGATGGTACGAATGCATACGTTGCGATGTTTGCTACTCTTTTTTTTTCTCCAAAGGTCAGGAAAGAGGCAGAATATATTTAAAGAATATATCAAAGCATGTTTATTTAACATTCTACAGAAACAAGTTAAATTAAAAATATATATGAAAGACAGATGCATATCAGCTTTTAAAGAACTTTTACATTATAAAATATATTAAAGCTGCAAGCAGCGATGAAAGGGCCCTCGCACCCGG
>NW_015763733.1:0-636 GCF_001515625.1 Sinocyclocheilus rhinocerous
TTGGAGAGGCTTGAAGTATGAGGAAATCTCTGACGGCAGAGACTGAGGCAGCTGAATCGCTGCTTCAGGTCATCTGTTGGAACTTTTCAATGTTTATCTCCTTTGCCTTTCAAAATGGCTTTACAAAGGTCAGGTCTCGCAAGTAGCGCCAGGAGGAGTTGTTAAAAACTCTTCTCATGAATCCTGCGTGGATGGTTATGTATTCAGCCTCCAAGAAGTAATTTATAGGCTGTTTGTTGGGAATAATACATTTCAGCAGAAAGTGATTGACTCACACAGCTCAACATTTATCTCCAGGTGTCAAAAGTGTCTACGTGTCAGTTCAGAAGTTCAGAGGAACAATTCATTGCTCTTATGGAACGTACCAGCATCTCTGTTGGGACTGAGAATTGTGGTATAGGAAATCTTACTGCTGCTCAGGCCTCCTGGTGAGGAAGCCTACAGAAACTCTATAACGGTGAGATGGATGAGAGGGCTGAGGATCACAAGAACTGTAATTTATCACTCCCTACAGCTGGCCTACATGGCAGCCAGAGCCAATCAGCAGTAGCCAAATTGCTTTCTGCATCCCATTCTCACCAAGTGGAACTGCGTCTCAAAGCTCATGTAGAATCACCCAGTCCTGCCGTTTCTCAG
>NW_015763734.1:0-636 GCF_001515625.1 Sinocyclocheilus rhinocerous
CCTCTTTTCTAATTGGTTACTAGTAAATCTTTGTTATTTTGTCCATTCAAACTCCTTCTTCTTATTTGCCTGTATCAGATGTACTTTTTTGTAAGGATAAAAGTACAACACATTTATTTAATATACTAATAATAATAATTTACAATGTTATGTCTGTATTTTGTTTAATTAAATGCTACAGTGAAAACAAGGGTGAATTTCATTTTAAAACCATAAAAAGGTTTTAATAGGACTCTTAAAAATAAAGCCATCTATGGTTCCATGAAGAAGGTTTAACATCTTTAGAACCTCTACAATTCCACAAAGATTCTTTCAGATTATTAAAATGTTCTTTACACTAGGAAAGAAGGGTCATTTTGAGAACTGTTCACTGAAAGGTTAGTTGGAAACCCAAATGTTTCTTCTACTGCATCACTGTCCCTTTTTGGAACCTTTATTTTTAAGTCTCTATATTAGTGCAGCGTTGCCACCATCATAGCCAGCCATAGTTTGCAGTGTGATATTTGTCTCTTTGCAATTAACTGCAGCTGAAGTGCTCCCCTGAAGTCTCTCATCACCTCTACTTCATACACAGAATGACCTTTAGCATGTGGGGGTTGAGGGTCAAGTGTGAGAATGATTTGAACAAACAGTGCC
>NW_015763735.1:0-636 GCF_001515625.1 Sinocyclocheilus rhinocerous
GGGGGTTGGAAGCTAACAAGTTAGCTGACATATCATTAGCCAACTAGCCTGCTAGCTTCCCTACAACTGATGGAAAAACACAACCAGAAATTGTATTTTAATTTAAAAGTTGAAGAAAAACAAACTCCTTTGTGTTCCATGAACAAAAATTAACAGCATATGGATTTCCAGACAACAAAGTTGCTCAAATAATAAAATAATTATATTGTGAGGTCAGCTGTTCCTTTAAGAGATATTAGTTCTACCAGATACAATAGTGTAGTAGGTAAAATGAAGCCCACAGTAATATAAAAAAAAAGCTCTTGTCTTCTCTCATTCATTTATTTTCTGCTGGTTATTTGAACAAATAGTTGCTGATGGTTTGTATTCAGTCAGGATGTGCTGAGGACAAGGTTTGTCTTGTATCTTGTCTTGTTTTGTTTTGTCTGGCTGATGGTTTCTCTCTGCAGTGCTGGGTTTTGTTTGCTAAATCTCTTTTCTCTCCCTGCAGTTGTTGTTCTGTCTGATTGCCATGTGGAAGCCATTTTGTCTGGCAAGCGTGGTGACTGTATAAATGAAGAGCTTACAGATGGAAGTGGTTAGTTCAGCCGTGGTAACTTGAGTGTGAGGACATTGGAAGGTGTGTGTGTGTGTGTG
>NW_015763736.1:0-636 GCF_001515625.1 Sinocyclocheilus rhinocerous
TAAAGTTAGCATTTTCCAAGATCTCCTATTGCACCTTTAATTAGTGTTATGACCCATTTTTCAGTAAACATATTTAAACATCCTTAAAAAATGTTTTCTTCGAAGTGCATTAAATTTTAAGTTGGCCTAATCTTTTTTCTTGCTTTAAAATATTAATCTAACAAAATGCAGTGAAGCTATTCTCATGAATAATATAAAAATCAATTAGCCAGTGGTCTGAGAAACAAACTTAATTCAAGACATTAAGAAATCTTAATATCATATGCAATTTTGTTCCTTATGTTCTTTTAAGGATGTTTGGATGCATTTAATGGAAAACAAGACAGAAATTACAACCAAGAAAATGATTTAATGCAGTGCACCAGTCTGTAAAATGAAATCTTGATCAAGTGATTACAGCAGAAGAAATTGCTGTTGCTTCATTTCACTCGTGTATTTTGTACGTAGTAATATTGCCGACATGTAGCAACTATAATGTACATACTCTTTTTCCAGGTAAAGAAGACGATGGAGGCCACTCTACAAACCATCCAGGACATGGTGACCATTGAGGACTTTGATGTGACTGACTGCTTCCACCACAGTAACTCAATGGAGTCGGTCAAGTCCACTGTGTCTGAATCTTTCATGAGCAAA
>NW_015763737.1:0-636 GCF_001515625.1 Sinocyclocheilus rhinocerous
AGTTTGATAAACAAATTAATGCTGTGGTTAAATCATGCTTTTTCCCATTTACAACGCCTTGCAAAAGTTAATCCTCTTCTCTCTCTGAGGAACTTTGAAACAGTAATTTATGCCTTTATTTTATCATGCCCATATTACTGTAATTAACTCTATTATGTAGTCTACCACTCATCCATTGATCGTTTACCAATGGTTCAGAATGCTGCAGCTAGGCTGCTGACAGGCAGTCGTAAATTTGAACGCATCACCCCTATTTTGTCTTCCTTGCACTGGCTGCCCATTAAATTGAGAATAGATTTCAAAATTTTAACTTTTGTTTTTAAATCATTAATGGTTTAGCTCCCAGATATCTCTCTGACATGCTATGTCCTCACAACCCATCAAGATCACTTAGGTCCAAGGATCTTGGATTGCTCACTATATTGAGCTTTTGCAATAGCAGGCCCTAAACTTTTGAATAGCCTACCATCATCTATTAAAACTGCGACATCTCTTTCTGCTTTTAAATTTAAGCTTAACACTTATTTACTTACTGTGGCTTTTAGTGCTGAATGTTTTTTCTTATCTTTTGATTATACTGCACTGTATAACACTTTGGTCAACCTTGGGTTAAACGTGCTTTATAAATAAATAATG
>NW_015763738.1:0-636 GCF_001515625.1 Sinocyclocheilus rhinocerous
GTGTCTAATTTCAGGCACGAATACTGATTGTTTTCAAACACATTTGAATAAACTCAGTTTGCTAACGTGTCACACTGAGTGAGGCGATCTGAGAAACGGCCGCTTTTACCGTAAAGGCCAGCTGAAGTTTATTCATGTTCTCTGAGTTATAGTTTACCGTCCGCAACTCATTCATCAAGCGCTGCGCGTTTCTCTAAGCTTCATTATGAGAGGTTGAAATAAATCAATGCATATTTACAGAACATATGTTTCAGGAGCAGGACTTGGGTCCATTAATGAATTGAGAGAGTGAGGATTCATTACAGTAGAGATGTCAAGCACACTTCTATGCAAATGCCCGAGAAACACAAACGCCAGGCCTGTACATCATCAAGAAGGTCACTTAAAGAAATTGAGTCCGCAAACGCAAACGCAGCCGTACGGCTGACCTATCCATTTTAAAAATCATAACTTGTTTTCAATAAAGCCATGGCAGCGCTCAAATATGTGGCATTCATTATGTCAGGGAATATCTATTGGATTTCCTGTTGATATAAGACCATGGAGGTAAGTGGTTTGCCATTCCTTTGACAAATGCCCATTAACTTCCTCCGGACGCTCCTAAATGGCCCCGTTTAATTGGCCCTTGAGGCTGAG
>NW_015763739.1:0-636 GCF_001515625.1 Sinocyclocheilus rhinocerous
ACACACACACACACACACCTGTGATGACGATCTTACCTCCACCTGCACGTAAGTTGAGGGAAACCATCCCTTGACTCCGTCCTTCTCTCCCTCCCACCAGCCTCCGTCCAGAGTTTGCGTTATTCTGATCACTTCTCCAGCCTCAAACTTCAGTCCCTGCTGATGCTGATCCCCGTTAAAGGAGTATAAACTTCGACAAAACGAGCCTGACATCGTAAACTCCTCAGGTGGCGAATCGAATCTCCAAACTGTCTCCAAAATTGTAATCCGAATGACTCCAAACTCGTCCGAGAGCTTAAGGCGTGTTTGTCGTTCTCAAGCTCGGAGTGGACTGTAATGTGAACGCTGTCAGGATCGCAGCGCATGGCACTGGAGTGAACACACCCACTCACTCACTCACTCACACATCATCATCATCTTCATCTTCAGAGACAGCAGAGCTCGTTCACTGCATTGCCTCATTCCGAAAAGCCTGATCTGTGTCACTCAACATCTGTATGATCTAATACAGGAGACCACAAAGAACTGCGACAGATCAGGCAGTTCTCCTGATGAAATACGGGGATGCCCTTATTATGACAGGTTACGATTAGAGTAACTTTTATTAATTAATTTTAGAAAATCAAATATTGTGAA
>NW_015763740.1:0-636 GCF_001515625.1 Sinocyclocheilus rhinocerous
AGATGAAGCAATCTTTAACAGACATCTTGCAGACGTACGTGTGCTTTCTGGGTATTGCTCAAACATGTTACAAAGACCGTGAACTATGTGGTATTGGGTTGTTTAGACCGTTATACAGTTTTTCACCATTTTTGTGTTCAGGATTTTTGGGCGGGGCTGAAATCATGTCTCGATGATGCACTGGAGCCACTGCGCATGGCCCCTCCCCTAACACTACTCCCAGATAGCAAATAAAAATAAAATGTTTTAATTTGTTTTAATTTGAAAATATAACATGGAGAAACTCTTGAACCTCAGAGTAAGGAAACTTTATTGATAAAGTAAAGCAAATGCAAATGGCAAATGGACAGCAGTAGTAAAGTGAGATATGTGTGTATTATCTGAGAGAAATATAAACAATAAGTCCTTTCACACTGGATCTGTCCAATAACACTGCAAGACAGGTACTTTTCTAAAAGCTCTTAAACCCCTGATTCAGATATGAAAGATTACATCAATATCAGCAGATGAATATAGCCCCGTTCCCACCGCAGGAACTTTACCTAGGGACTAGGAACTTTGGGCCAGTACTAGGTGTGTTTCCACTGCAGAAACCAGGATCTAAATAAAGTTCCGGGTAAAAAATTGCCCCTCAGA
>NW_015763741.1:0-636 GCF_001515625.1 Sinocyclocheilus rhinocerous
CAATAAAGCTCATTTGAATTTGAATTTAGATATCCACCACTTTGAATGTTCTCAGACAATGAAGCAAAAAGTTGACTTTCTGGGACTAAAGGAAGAACATGACGCAGGAAACAATCAATCTACTTCTATGTATGTACTCTTACCTTCTTATCGAAGTCTTTATCCCACATGTCATTGATTGTGCATCCTGCTCCTCTCATAAGCAAAGCTCCCACCCCGAAGAGCGCAAGCATGCGCAGATCAGGAAGGCATCCCGGGTCTGCTGCCAACCCAATACTCCACATACAAGGCAGATACAGCAGCCACGTTCCTACAAGAACACAACAATTTATATTTCACTGAAAAAACAGCTTGCAACCAAAAGGACACCCTGGAAAATGAGCTCAGCTCACCTATGGGTTTGTCCAGTCTCATTAATCTGAGGTACGGCTGAACGGACGCTGGGCTGCGTTCACAATCCCAGCAGGAGTGAGGCTGAAGAACCTCCTGCCACAGCTGTGACCTGCCAGTAAAGGAGGCCATATGCTCTGTTTGTGATCGTCACTTTTGTTAAAAAAGCAGGATCCAGGCTGACAGAAGGCTGTGGTGATGTTTTCATGCTGCCTTCTGAGACTTGAAAGACGGGCAGAGCAGATC
>NW_015763742.1:0-636 GCF_001515625.1 Sinocyclocheilus rhinocerous
TTATTATTATAAAAACAACAGTTACTAGCATTAGTAATAAATTAATAATAATCATCAATATATTATTAACACTAAAATAAATGATAAATGAATAAATGATAAATAATATAAATGATAAATAAATAAAATAAATGATAAAAAAACACAAAATAATACATTTTATTCATATGGATGTTATATAAAACAATAATGAAAATAGCAATAATAATTTATTAATAACAACATTGTTTGTTTGTTTAATAATATTAAACACCAATTATTATTACTATTATCGGTAGTAGTAAATTATAAATAATCATATATTACCAATAACCCTAATAACCTGTATTTAAACAAGTAATATTAATAAACTATATAAATAAATTTATTAACATGGATGTAATTTAATAATAACAACAACAACAAAAACGACAGCGTTTTTTTAATAACAACTGTGATGACCAATAATAACAAAAACAACAATGATTTTTAAATGTAATAATATTAAGCACCAATTATCATTATTGGTAGCAGTAAATAATTTATAAGCATTCATTTTTACGGAATGTAACAATTACGTAAGTATGCAGTTCAAGGATATGTAGAAATGAGAGTTGGGGATAATAACAAGACTTTCCTTATTGCAGGTGCAGGAGA
>NW_015763743.1:0-636 GCF_001515625.1 Sinocyclocheilus rhinocerous
CTCACACACCACACACTGAGGAATACAGACACATTACGCACGCGCCTCACGCGTACATGCTTGCCATCCCACAGAGACGAGGGCTTAATGGAGACCTCGGTTATGAAGGAGTGCTGGATGTTTTCTCTTGCATTCATAAGTTGTACTTTGAGGAATGCTGAAGAGTTTATTGGAGATTTAGGCATAATATTACTGATTGGAACGTAGTAAATAAAACGAAAGACACTACTGTTCAAAAGTTTGGTGTCGGTAAGATTTATTTATTTATTTTTAAAAGAAGTTTATTATGCTCACCAAAACATCAAAAATACAGTAATAATGTGTAATATTATTTCAATTTAAAATAAGTGTTTTCTGTTTTGATATATTTTAAAATATCATTTATTAATGGCTGAATTTTCAGCAGCCATTACTGAAAGAACAGGAAATATATATATTTTTTGTAATATTATAAATGTTTTAACTGTCACTTTAGATCAATTCAATGCATCCTTGCTAAATAACAATATTAACTTCTTTAAAAAAAAAATCATACTATTTTACAATAATGTCTAGTTCATAAACAACGATTATTAATCAGGTCAAAATCATACACATACTGTCAAAACTTTTAAGTGGTGAGTGGCATGTTAGAAT
>NW_015763744.1:0-636 GCF_001515625.1 Sinocyclocheilus rhinocerous
GTCTAATTATCGTTATCGATAAAATTCAAGAAAATATCGAGATATTATTTCTTGTCAATATCGCACACCCCTACTGCTACCACATTCTGTCACATTTTTCAACTTCATGTCTTAGTGTAATTCTGTTTAAATGCTGATGGGGTTTCCCATATCATTCTGATCTCCTCATAGGATCATTAAAATGTGGGATTTGCGGAAGAACTACACTGCATACCACCACAACCCCCTCCCTCTACAGGCCTATCCTTACCCAGGCTCCTGCACACGCAAACTTGGTACACATCTCATGCCCACTCTGCCGTTAGACCAATAGTAATGTGCATTAGTAATTAGTATTAATTTTCACTGTTATGTTTTCCTCTGTAGGTTATTCTGGTCTGTCACTGGACTCCACTGGCTCCAGACTGTTCTCCAACTGCACAGACGACAATATCTACATGTTCGACATCAGTGGTTTGAAAACAACTCCAGGTTGTAAATGTGTTTAAATTTGAGACTTATTTCCTGAGTGGAATTTAAATGCATTTGCTTTTTACTTTTTTCCTTCAGTTTGCCCTTCCCGGTTTTTTTTCAGGCATGTGAAGTGGGCTCGTGTAGTTTGACTGAACTTTTTTTTTTTTTTTCTCTCACAGTTGC
>NW_015763745.1:0-636 GCF_001515625.1 Sinocyclocheilus rhinocerous
CGTTTACTTAAGCCCAGTGTTTCCTGTGTCTAGCGTCCTGTGTTAAATGTCAATTCCCGATGCTACATGTGTGTGTCTCCTAGCTACCCTGTGTTTTCCCCAGTTTGGATCATTAGAATGTTTTCCTGCAACTTCTTCGTCTCCGTGCTCCTTCGTTCCTCCACAGTAGCAGTCGTGACAGAACACAGGACCAAAACAAACAGTAAGCGGCCCCCCTTCTCCACGTTTTTGTTTCCATTCCTGAAAGTTTTATTTTTCCCTTTTCCCCGTGGTGATGGAGATCGCCGCAAGATTCTCCGCCCTAGCCCGCAGGGATCTCCTGTTTGTGGAATTCGCCCGGGAATTCTGCGGGCTCGCCGTCTTGACGGCGTTGGACGACGCCACACTAAATTCTCCGTTCTGAATCGGGGCCAATTACTATCGCCCCGTGGACCTCCCAAACACCACTGGACTGAGCTGGAGGGAAGGTATCGTCCGGTGTCTGGAGAGTGTCCAGCCCCGATCCAGAACCAGCCCGCCAACCGCTCCGCAGTCAAGCCCGCTGGCCGCTCCAAAGTCAAGCCCACCAACCGCTCAGCAGTCAGGCCCGCCAGCCGCTCCAAAGTCAAGCCTGCTGGCCACTCCAAAGTCAAGCCC
>NW_015763746.1:0-635 GCF_001515625.1 Sinocyclocheilus rhinocerous
TTTTAATATATTTTAAAATGTAATTTATTCCTGTGATGTCAAAACTGGATTTTCAGCAGCCATTACTCCAGTCTTCAATATCACATGATCATTCTGAAATCATTCTAATATGCTGATTTGGTGCTTAAGAAACATTTTGCATTATTCTTAATGTTGCTTAATACTTTTGTGGAAACTGTGATAGTTTTTTTTTTCTTGAATATTCTTTGATCAATAGAACGTTCAAAAGATCAGTACTTTTTGTGACATTGTCAATGTCTTTACTGTCAGATTTGACCAATATAATATACTGTTGCTGAATAAAAGTATTAATTTCTTTCTAAATGAATAAATAAAATAAAATGAAAATACTGACCCAAACTTTTAAATGGTAGTGTATATATATTTACTTTTATATTCCTGTACAAATTGAAGTAATTTTGTAAGGCTTCTATTTAATAACAGTTGAATTTTAAATAGGATTTTCATTAGCAATGAAATATAACAATACTGCTATACAGAAATGTTCTATTTAAACTTTTAGCTTTTACTGAATATAAAAATATTTGTTTAAGATGTAGTTAAGCCACTAAGCCATTACTTTCATCTGGGTGTTTGTGAGCTTAGCTTCGACCCACTTCTAGCTCTGGCCATGG
>NW_015763747.1:0-636 GCF_001515625.1 Sinocyclocheilus rhinocerous
TAAAAAAAAAAAATGCTGAAATCCCTCTTGTACTTTCAGTGCATCTCAAAAGTTTTTTATTTGAGTTTCTCTGTACCCACCGTGCTCTTCTATTCTGCACCATTGAATACATTTCTGTCAGATGTTAAGTTCTCTCTGTGCTCCGAAATGGGATGCAAAGATGTGACATTCATCTTCACAAGCTTTTCTGTGTGAACAAATGATTATATACCGGCTGCAAGTTTAAGCCAGTAAGTGTGGAGGTCAGGATCACGGACGCGTCGGGGATTTTTGCAGAGGTTATGGGTGTTATACGGCATCGAAATCGGCTTGACTCAGCATTCGGGTGTCAGAGAGGGCTTACGTTGTTTGCCTCGGGGAATTGACAGCTATTTTAGCCGATTTTGCTGTTCTGTCCACCTTGCTGTGCTCGGCGGTGTCACCGACTGTCGTCAAAGATGCCGGTCATTTGAATCGCTCACACTTCTGTGTCAGTCATGAGAATCAGGGTTTCAGCAGGTCTTAAACAGGCTTAATACACCCTTCTACCTTAAAAAGGTCTGAATGTTGCACGCATGCACTGCAAAAAATTGCATATTTTCCTTAGTATTCATCTTTTGTTTTCTGAGAAAATGAGTAAAATTAAGTGCTTAAAGG
>NW_015763748.1:0-636 GCF_001515625.1 Sinocyclocheilus rhinocerous
TAACTGCTTGCAGGGCTGCTCGCGCAGGCTCAGCCGCTAAGTGGCTTCAGCCTCCTCCTCAGGAGGCCTCCCCATTGGAAGTGCTGGACTTAGAGGGATTTTCGTCTTCCAGAAAACGTTTCGTCTTTGCGTTTGAAGTATGGTTCACTGACTGTCCCAAATGAGACTTCATGTGATCGTCTCTTCTGTTACTCCATAAATCATCTATGCTGGAGCTCAAGGTTTCCTTAATATGTTTTTACTTGTTCTTTTAATAATCATTTTCATTGTCTAATATTGGAAAATGAGCGCGAGAGATTGAGAAAGGAGGGTTGTGAAACTGCGCTCATCCCTCTCCTAATCCATTTTTTAATTTTTTAATTTTTTTATTTCTTTCTTTTCTTTTGGAATTTTTGGATTTGCAGCTTCTAATCTTCTGGGAAATCCAGAGGCTTGTTCGCATGAGTGTCGCGTTTACAACAGTCTCTCGCTACCTCCATCTGAAAATACACATTTGCTTCTTCACAGTCTTTCAAACGCTTTGCAAGTCTGAATTGTGAAAACTGCACTTCATGCAAAATAAAGCTGGAGTCTGAAACCTCCAGATAAACTTTATTATTTCAACATTTAGAGATTTTTAACAGTCACATGTGCGCT
>NW_015763749.1:0-636 GCF_001515625.1 Sinocyclocheilus rhinocerous
GCAGAATTTTTTTTTTTAATTATTGTTGTAGGCAACTGGAATATTTAGCCTAAAATGATGCTTTGTTAGTGACTGCTCTTGTTAATCACTGGCGGAATAATTCATCACCATGATATGCGTGATATATGAGGTGTGTTTAAATGCGAATGATATTCATAATGAGCAATAAATAAGTGATATAAAAGTAGGACAACCTGCTTTGACTCCAGGATAGGAAATGGCATGTGAGTGTTCCTATTACGCACACACACATATGCTCATATTCCAGATCGGACTACATTAGTGACCAAGAGCCTCTGGGTGATTCACTATATCCATTTTATAGGGATATAAAATCCCTCTGCCCCTTCATTTGCCACGTAATAAACAATTCCCCTGACATGTCTCTCACCTTTTTCTTACATATGTATCAATTAACTTTACACCTTCTTCTATTGTCAGCATTTCCTTTTTTATCATCATTCATATAAATAGTAAATAATTATAATGCATTGCGATTGATTTGAAATGGCCTTTGCCTTAAACGTTAAGAAAATTAACTTCATCTTTCAGCAGCAAAGATAATTTAACAATGTTAATCATGGATAACTTAAGTTACCAAACCCAAACTTTTGAACGACAAACACATTATTATAT
>NW_015763750.1:0-633 GCF_001515625.1 Sinocyclocheilus rhinocerous
CCTCTCTTCCCTCTGGATTTCTCCCTCTCCATCTTCTCTCTTTTTTCTGACACGCTGCATAAAAAAGGCATGACAGCACTGCTCTGTTTGAGCAAAATATTAGAAAAAGAAAAATGCAATTTTCTCCCCTTTCAGATGACTTATCCTCGCAGTTGATATTTGTTTGATATTTGCTCGGTTGCATGCATTTTAATTGTCAAATATTACGATGGGCATCATCGAGCGATTTCATTTGAATAATCAAAAACAACAGCAGTCATGCAGAGAAAAAAAAAAACATTAGTGCATTAAATGTATAAGAAAAAGACACACACTGTCTCTCATTAACTATCAGTTATAATTGTAATAAAAATATTTTTATATTTTATAAAATGTATATTTTTAAATAAATATTTGTTTTTTTTAAATAAAAATATGTTCTAAATTAATAAAAAAGCAAACAAACAAATCAAATTATTGTAATTCAGTCTTCATCATCTTTGCATTTGAACTTGACTGGCCGTTGTCCTGTCTGAGGGAGCGTCTGGCCCCTGTCTGGCTTTCGTTTGGCCCCTGCCCCAACCTGTGACCCTTAACCGGGAATGGACGGAGTCAGTTAGTCAGCAGTGTGTGTGTGTGTGTGTGTGTGTGTGT
>NW_015763751.1:0-636 GCF_001515625.1 Sinocyclocheilus rhinocerous
TCTTTTGTTGAGCCAGTCCAAATGATCATAAAGCAGACTCCCGCCAAATTCATCTGTAAGTTGGCATGGTTCAATGTAGCGTGTGAGTTTATTGGCAGACACCAGAATCACCTGAAACAGAGAACATTAACTCTCAGGTATGACTGAAGACAAAGCTATTTCATCATCTGTGCTGAGAATATTAATAGACAAGAAAATAAAACCATCCTGACCCATTTTGGAGAAGAAATGGTAGTAACAGAGGGCAAAGTGCAGCAGTCACTAATGTTACCAATTAAACGGGCAACTGTGTGTGTAATGTAGCATAATCTGAAACCGCTCAGGACCTTCTGCAGCAGAAATGTCATGCAAGGTTAATATCCATGAATAATTTATTTGATATTTGAAGGCATATAGGACAAACTCTGCAGGTGACACAGCCCTTCTACTGGGTCAAAATCACAAACTGTCACTTAATGTGACACACACACACACACACACATACTGTAAATTGAATATGATAAGAAGGGGTTACACAGCCAGATATTTATTAATCATGAGCATCAAAATTTTAATAATCCACTTTACATTGTGCCTAAGAACACTTATACTTATTATACTATATAATTATACTAAGTACTTATCTTTGGTTTAAAA
>NW_015763752.1:0-636 GCF_001515625.1 Sinocyclocheilus rhinocerous
TATTTATTGGAGTGGCAACTCCATGCACTTTTTCCTTAATTTCTCCTTTTACCCATTCACACATTCTTTCATTTCACTGTCATATTTACTTTTCAAGCTTTCCCGGATATTTCAGACTAAGATGTAATTAAAAGCCCAGAGCTCAAATACAAAACCACTGACACATATATTATATATCTTAGACTGTGTGATAATAGTACTATCACTTTATGGTAACTTTCAGCAATAAGACGTTAGAATCATGTAATGCTTAATGAATCAGCAATCATGCACTTTCAAATGTGTGTAGATATATAAAATTACATTCATCAAAGTTTAAGGCAATGTCAATCTATATGTACTGTCCTGTTAAGCTTTATAAATATAATAATAAGGGCTGATATTAATACAAGTTTTCATACCATGATTTAAAATCAAACTTTTTTTTTTTTCAGAATTAAAGTTCACAAAGTATTTTGAAAATAAAATTTGAGAAACATTTTAAAGGATATACTTCCCCAACATAACACAAAAATCAGTTACCAGATAGAAATGCGGTCCTTGGGATAATCCAGCCTCTCAATACATCCCAGAAAATAAGGAAGACTGTGTTCACTGTTACGGGCCAAAACCGCAATGACTACTTTGGGCTTGAGT
>NW_015763753.1:0-636 GCF_001515625.1 Sinocyclocheilus rhinocerous
TTGTAAGGTAAAATGGCACATGCATGTGTTTGTGTGGCTGTGTTCAGACAGAGATCTTGCCTCCACACATGAGTCACAGACCCTCGCAGACGAGCCCATGTCACCCACAGGTGCTGGCAGGCATGTCTGTCTGCAGCGCAGGGCGGCTTTACGTGCGGATGACTAAAGTCTGGGCTGAGCTGGTATGTGTTTTATTATGCTTGTCTTATAATTTCACTCGCGGTGATGTCGTACCTCACAAGAGGCTGAGACATCAACAAACTCTAGGCTGAAAGAAAAGGAAATGCAGAAAGATCTCAGATCTCATAAAAAAAAGCATTTCATCTAAAATCAAAAGAAAAAAATTATAAATTATATTTTGCATAAACAAAAATAAATAAATAAATAAATGTACCTGTTTTTAATAATAATAATAATAATAATAATGTTTAATTTGTGCCTTTCTAGAACTCAAGGACACTTTACAGTTGAAAAAAAAAATTATTACAAAAAAATGTTACATTGTGAGATTATTTGCATGACATTTACGCACATTTAACCTCTAGAATCTCATTCTCTCTTTTTTTTTTTTTGTAATTTGCATTATTCTTAATTATGACTTGCATTACATTACCATTAGTGTGATACATTATTACA
>NW_015763754.1:0-636 GCF_001515625.1 Sinocyclocheilus rhinocerous
AAGCCCTGCCCAGATTTGAAAAGTAACTCAAAATGAATGCATTACTTTCCATAAAAAGTAACTAAGTAACGTAATTAGTCTGAAAGCAGAAAGTCGTTTACACCTAGAATGGTTTGAGGGTGAGTTTTTCTCATTGTGTTTATGATTTTGACATTGTGATATTTGGTAATGAAAACTATATATATTATTGGGATAACTGGTATATTATTTTGTAAAATGTGTTAATCCAACTGAAAAAAATACAGTAATATCCAGTTACAGAGCAGTATCATAAAAACGTGGCACTGCCATTTTCTTTGTTATTTTTGCTACTGATCAATTACTGATTAGTTTGATATATTTTGCTCAGACTCGTATCAGTAAAAATGACATTTCATTTTACGGAATGGAAATGCAATATTTGCAAAAAAGGCCTAATAGGTTAGTGCGGTTCCTTTCATGATCAGCTTATTGATGTTTCTGCTTCAACCCTTCCCCTTTTAAGTATCTGTGCCAAATGAAATCAAACAAACCAGCGTTTCCTGTATTAAGCCCTGTACCAATTATGAGACTTGATCAATAACACCCTCCCTCTAGATACCACTCAGACACAGGGCCGGAAAACCTTCTGTGGCCACTCTTGGAGGAGTGCTCTCC
>NW_015763755.1:0-636 GCF_001515625.1 Sinocyclocheilus rhinocerous
TCTTTCAGTTGAAACAGCTCAGAATTACATTTTAGTCTGGGACTAAGCTTAAGCCTAGTCTGTGAAACTGGGGGCAAATGTCTTTCTTGACAATATCAATGTAGACCTAGCATAACAGCGGACAGTAAAATATAAGTAAAATAATGCCATTCTATTTTCTCACTTTCTATTCTCTCACATCAACCATTCTTCCATTTGATCAAAGCTACCGTAAGAAAAATCAAGCATTTTTCTTTCTAGAACTAGCTAATCCTCACTGCCTTAAGATGGTTACACATTCTGCCGTATTTCTATTGTGTTTGAATCTTTCAGGATTTCATTATGATGTACATTTGAGTTTGGGGAGTTTTTTTTGCTGCTCTTGCAGTAGCCTACACAAGTATCTCCAGCTCAGACGAGCTCTTTGGCTGAAGCTGTCACAGAAGACCAAGACGATGAACTAGTTTGTTTTGCCATGTTTATGGTCATTCAAAAACATAGTAAAATTACCATACACCACATTAAAAGGACATTTATCTGATACTTCATAATCATGAGTTAAAACAAATGCAAGAACATTAGTCAAAGAAAAGCTGCAGAGTTGATGACTTGTTGCGGCACACTTGTAGTTTTCAGTCATACAGAAACCATCAACAC
>NW_015763756.1:0-636 GCF_001515625.1 Sinocyclocheilus rhinocerous
TAAATGTTTAGATGTTATTATATTTTACTATTATTAATAATAATATATATTCAAAATTCGTTAAAAATATTAAATATTATATTAATATTATTATTTAATTATTTATATACATATTTAAGAAAGACATTGCAAGTTCACATTAGATTTTCAATGTTTTTTTTCTCCCTATGCCTCTACAATGGACTAATATCAAATAATCCTTTTCAGTATATATCTCCAACACTGATACATCTGTTGTTGAATAATGACACTGATAACGCCTGTGATGATGAAGATGTGTATAAAGAGGAATAAGAGTGTTTTTTAAATCTAATGGCAAAGCATTGACAACTGATTAGAGACACCAACAAGCATTTTTGGATAGACAGTGGCCTCTAGTGGTATATTTGAGAATAACATCTATAATTTTTCAATTTTCCAGCAGTTTCAAATCACAAGAAGTTTCTTACAATTATTTGGCCCTAAATGAGCTCCTAGTGCAAATTAAGCCTTTGTGAAATCTTGAAAGAAAGACTTTAAATATTTATAATACAGCACATTCATATTTCACTCATTAAACACGACATCACCAAATATCAGCTTTTCAAAAGCTTTTTATTTTCATTAAGAGCAATGAAACAGGAAAAGGGAACCAAA
>NW_015763757.1:0-632 GCF_001515625.1 Sinocyclocheilus rhinocerous
ATATATATATATATATATATATATATATATTAAATTAATTACATTTATTAAACCTTTTCTAATGTTCTTTTTCTTCTAATGACAGTTTTTTGGGCTAATGGGGATTATAAATGTAGAAAATACATAATATTTGTAATAATAATAATTGTTACAATTGTCTTTGAAATTGTATCTGTAAGTTAACAAACAAACATGAACATAATCTGAACAAACTGAAGTATATTTATAAATTAAGATTAGATTAAAATGACATTAGTCATACTTGATTCATTAACTAATATTATTGAATTAAACATTATAAATTGTCACCCTTTCTAGTGTTTGCATGTAATATTCACTTTTGGCGTGAAAGGGCTGACAAGGTTATAATCATTTGGGTCTTTTTGCAAATCTTCATTACTTTTTGAAAGAAAAATTGTGAATCCCCCATCAGTAATAATTAATAAATAATTCACATTGTAATTACTTTTTGTTAACTGAAGGTTATATGTTTTTATTCTTTGCTGTGGAGATTGATTACTTTAGTAGTAAACATGCACAAGTGAACAATAGGTCTTAAATATTTCCTGCTGGATGTGAATTTCTAGGAGTTTTGTTAAGGATATCTCTGTAACAGCCTCTCAAGGACAGAA
>NW_015763758.1:0-636 GCF_001515625.1 Sinocyclocheilus rhinocerous
TAATTTTTACATCTTCATTATTACTGGGATTGTTGGAACTTATTGGAGCATTTGTGTCTTTATTTAGCACACTAGGTTTATTTGAGACAGGATTAACCTCATGCTTTGAAGGGTATGTTGTGGGTGACATTTTATCACTAGTATCTCGAGAGCTCACAGCAGTAGAACGAGAAGGAAATCCTTTAATAATTGGCCTTCCTGCACCTATAGATGAGGCAGTCCTACTCCACGGTTTTCTCCCGTCTTGTCTGCGACTCCCTGTAACTATCCTAGAATTTCGGTTTGGTAATGAAAGGGGTGAACTTCTTCCTGTTGTAAAAGAGTTAGTCCTTGAAGAAGAATTGGAAGTGGAACCATAACTATTGCTTTTCTCTTCTTTGTTATCATAATCTTCCTTTTGTGCTGGGTGTTCCTCTTTAGTTGTATCAGAATGGTTTTTTTTGGTTTCTTCAGTTGGTTGTTCACCCTTTGTGTCATCTAGCTCCGTGTTCTTGTGGTTGGAATCATGCACCTCTGTTGTATCGTGACTGTTTGTCCTGGTTCCTGTTGGCAGTGTTGATTGTGAAGAAGCAGATGATGATGATGAATTAGGTTTGTGCTTTCCTGTTTGAAGTCTCTGAGCTCTAGTTGAAATTC
>NW_015763759.1:0-636 GCF_001515625.1 Sinocyclocheilus rhinocerous
TCAGTTGTTTATTATTCATGCAACAACACTTATTACTGTTATAGTTTTCATTAATAACCATCGCTAAAATATTGATGATAACTTTGTCTAGTGCTCTTGTTTTTAGCACTGAATGAAATAGCACAGACTTATTCATATTTCATTCATTCTGTAACCTACTTGTTCTAGATCTGTGTACTAATGTTAAATGCTTCAGTTTTTGATAGCGTTGATAACATTTCTGACAGATTATACTATGATTTGTGTTTGCTTTACCGAATGTAGTATCCTGTCGGTGGGCTAAATTTGATTACTGTCAGTTTAAGTGCTGGTGATGCAGTGTTGCCAGATATTGCTATGAAAGCGAAAAAAAAAATATATATATATTTTTTTTAAATAAACAGTAATTAGTTCAAATCTTTTGTAAATAAGCTAAGATAAATATATTGCTAAACCTAAACTGCAACTTCTCACTTTATTAACTTTCTAAAGTGACCAATTAATACAATTCCAAAGATGCTTATTATAGTTGGACCTGCACACTCACTCACAACTCTCTGAAAAGAGTTTCTTCGCGTCTCGCAGCGATCATTTTCATACCATGGATGCTAAACATTATTGCAAACTGTCTAAACTGAATTATACATGCAGACACTC
>NW_015763760.1:0-636 GCF_001515625.1 Sinocyclocheilus rhinocerous
TCTCGTCGTTGCTACACATCACTGTCACGTTCGCGGCACGCGAGCTCGATTTACATACTCCACGCGACGTAATGCTGGCGCCAAAAAGCATAAAACCCGCACCGATTCGCCGCGCATCGTACATCGCCATTATATGCAGCTCGTTGAAAATCAATTGCATTTGAAATTAATTTGTGAGACAGTTGTTGCTGAAATCCAGACATCGTATTTTATGTACTCTTTATTTCGGAAAGTAATTGTGATATTTAAGAAATAAATACAATTTATTTTAAAGATATGTTTTTTCATTGGCCTACCGATCACAAAAATCACCAAGCCAACCAATCAAAAACACGGAGCTGCTCTCTTCCAGCCAATAATAAATCGGCTGCAGTACACGTCTTTATCCTTTAGAGGGAGCTCAGGAGAATAAAGGAAACACAGTTTTGTCATGATCTGATATTGAAATAAGGACATCTGAGAAATTTGCACAGCACAATGCCCCTCCCTCCTGGGGGCTATATTGAGCAAAATAAAGTGAGGACCACGATTTTGTCCTCACTTTACCAAGAGGTCCTCACTTAAAAGGTGTTTTGTCACATTTTGGTCCTCACTAATATAGCAATACAAACACACACTCTCACACACACACACACA
>NW_015763761.1:0-636 GCF_001515625.1 Sinocyclocheilus rhinocerous
CTTTGGATAAAAGCGTCTGCTAAATGACTAAATATAAATGTAAATTCTGTATAACACTGTGTCAAATCAAAATGGGTTAAGACATGCTTTTTTGGGGACATTAAATAATGGCGCAAATACCAGTAAATTCACTACCACAAACCTTAGTAAATCCCAATTAATTATTCATTTAAATAATCCTGTGTCCATTAAGACAAACCTCAGTATGTTTAGTTGACAATGTGAACTCTTCAGTCCATCTGAAAGTAGCTTCACTCCTGAATCTTGCAGGCCATTGTTACTGAGGTCCAGTTCTCTCAGATGGGAGTTTGATGATTGGAGAGCTGAAGACAAACTTTCGCAGCACTCACCAGTCAATCTACAGCCTGGCAATCTGAACAAAACAATAAACAATTAAATAATTATGTTATATGAGTACATATAATAATTGCCAGTTGTACAACTGAATACTAATACTGTATTTACAGTTATCACCTTTGGATTGGATATTATAATAAATTGTATTGTATAAATGTAACTGTTATATATAACCAGCATAGATGTACAGTCATTTATATATATGAAGAAACAATAATTATAAGATGACATTTTTAGAGTAGCCGTCATATAAAGAGGAAAACCAAATAAATACATTTT
>NW_015763762.1:0-636 GCF_001515625.1 Sinocyclocheilus rhinocerous
TGTAAACTAAAAAATGTGATGTTTGCATCACATAACCAGCTCCATATGTTTGGCTTTTCTTATGTGGTAAACGTGCTCGGTAGCGCACCTGGTACAGCATTGATTGCACTTGCGATATGAAACACTCGTGTATAAGACCTGTCAAACATGTCACAATACAATAGCTTGAAGATTTGGAGAATCAAGCTAAAATGGCATGGTTGCTTTAGCAAATACACACAGAATGTGTGTAAACATGTGAGACGCAGGGCAGTTGAATGAAAAAGCAACTTTAACTATATTTAACGTCTTTTAAAGTAAGCGCCACATTTTTAGAATGTGTCATTCGTGAGATGTTGCAAAAGATGCGAGCGCAGTGGTCAAATATGTGCATATTTGCATAGAAAAACAATGGAAAAGAAATGTATTTACATGCTAAAATGCGTTCTCTGTGAACGGTCCCTTACTATAACCCATGATGTCCCAAAAATGATGACTAGTTAGGCAGTTCAGCTAACTTAGAAACTCAATTGCAATACTCACTGCAACGACCAAATCATTCATGCACAACAACTCTGTTATTTCACCGTTAGGACAACGACAGTATACTTATGCGCTACCAAAACAGGCAGATGGACAACCTGATTGAACTCCACA
>NW_015763763.1:0-635 GCF_001515625.1 Sinocyclocheilus rhinocerous
AGCGACTTAAGACTGGTTTTGTGGTCCAGGGTCACATATATATTTTATTATTTCAACTTGTAACCAAATCCATGATTAATTTTTGAGCTGTTCTGGAAAACATTTGCAGATTTTGACCTGTTGATCATGCATCAGCTGTCTGTGACTTGCCTGTTGCTCTGTCTGTGGCTGCTGGAGCGCTGCCATGGCAACAGCCACAACGATCTACACACACAGTTTGGCATCAGCCTCTACCAAACATTCACAGAGACGGAGAACAACTCCAACCTGATCGTGTCCCCAGCCAGCGTCTCGTTGTGTCTGGGTCTTCTGCAGCTCGGTGCCAGGGGAAACACTCTAGCACAACTTGAGGAAACTCTGGGATATGACGTGAATGGTAAGAGGAAACTAGCGGCACACCTGTAATCTGTATGTTGTTTTCCTAAATAGTTCAAAATATAAATCAGCCGTCTGACAACCTGCCTACCTGCCATTGTCCAGTGCTTGAAAAGTTAACATGACAGTTTTGATGATACAATGGTCTCCTCGTAGATGCTCGAGTGCAGGACATTCTGTCTCGGCCACAAGGAGACCTGGGTAATTCCAGTGACGGGGTGCGGCTTCAGCTTGCCAATGCCTTATTTGTCCAGAGTGGT
>NW_015763764.1:0-636 GCF_001515625.1 Sinocyclocheilus rhinocerous
GGCCGGATGGGCACTTGCCGAACGAGCCAAAGAAATTAACGGTTTCGAAATGTCCTCGGATAATGGACCTTTCCTCACTTTAAGTGCTGTGATTCAGTGGTTATTTTTGATCTTTTTGCACATTGTGCAGAAGTGGGTGACTGGAGGCAAGGGCAGAGAAATTTGAGATGAATTCGAGGAAACATCCAAATGCAAAAATATAGCGCATTCCATTTGATCATTTCAACACCTGAGTTGAGTTTTGAGTTCCCATGCAGAGGTCGCATCAAATATTCATCAGCTTGCTTTGGTCTTTACCGAGGGATGAGTCAAAAGATGGATTTGTTCTATAAGCAAATTCATCTTGGAGAATTCATACTGCTCAGAAAAAATATGTCAAAAACACGGGTCAAACCCTTTAAAATTATAATTGATTTATGCATATCTTGATATGTGGCTCATTTGCTTGTAAAGTTTCTTTCTGAAACCATCCCATGGCTGTTCATCTGTATGCTCGTGGCATAACGTATTCGCATCAACGCTCCTGTCATTCATCATACCACCTGATGAATTTGTTTCAATATTTGTTTATTTTGGGAAATAATAATGGGCTCTGCATTTTGCAGCAACAGTGATGTTTTTGTGGGCGGACTGAGC
>NW_015763765.1:0-635 GCF_001515625.1 Sinocyclocheilus rhinocerous
TTTGTACTTGATGAACATTCTAAGAAACATTTTTGTAACCTTTAAGTAACGTTCTGATCAAGATGACTTTCTTAGAAAAACATTCAAATAATAAGAATATATATATATATATATATATATATTCAAATATATATATATTCAAATGATATTATATTGTGGATGAAAAAGCTAGTAGAACGTTTTAAGAAATGTTTTTTGTAACCTAATGTTATAATCACAACAAGAAAACTAGATATTTTAATGTTTTTAGAATATTAAAAATAAATGACATTATATTTCGGGTGAAAATAAAGTTAGTATAATGTTGTAAGAAACGTACTTGTTACTTTAAATAACGTTAAAATCACATAAAGAAAACTGGACATTTGAATATTTTTAGAGCATTAAAAATAAACGTTCAAATAACGTTACATTTTGGGTGAAAATAAAGAATGTTGTAAGAAAAACGTTTTTTTTTTGTAACCTTTAATTAACGTTATAATCATGAAAAGAAAACTGGACATTTGAATATTTTTAGAGCATTAAAAATAAAAGTTCAAATAACATTACATTTTGGGTGAAAACAAAGAATGTTGTAAGAAACGTTTTTTGTAACCTTTAAAGGGGTCATATGATGCTGCTAAAAAGAACATTAT
>NW_015763766.1:0-636 GCF_001515625.1 Sinocyclocheilus rhinocerous
TCACTCAAGCGTCTCCTCTCTAACCCTCCCCTCGTCATCTCCCTCCGCTCCTCGCTCTCCACGCTCCTCTTCTTTTCCTTTGTGAAATCTGTCGCTCTCTTTCTCTGCCCCAACTCCCTCGGTTCACGCTGGCTTATCGCCCCCGGCAAGCCCCCACGGCTCCTCACCACGGCAACCAGCTGGCCCTCGAGCGGAGAGCGGGGGGCGAGGGGTCTGGGTTTAGGCTGATACGACGTTCCGGCTCAGGATCCCTCCTGACCTGCCAGAAGATCAGTCTCTCTCTTACACCCTTATCTGCCATCTTAAAGCCTGCTTAGAAACGCCCGTGCTCTCCTGTCATTCTGTGCTGCTCTCGTTTCTTTCTTTCAAAAAGCCGTGGCAGTGGTTTATCCGCCGGGGTTTTTGTTAGCCGGATCCTTGAGGCCCCCGCTCTTTCGCGATCGAGGGGCCGCCGTCCCGCCCTGCGCAGTTTCCCACAATCCCTTTCCGTGAGGCAGAATCACCATTATTAACTGATTGAAATCCGAGGCAGAACGTAAACTGATCACTCAAGGCTCTGGCGATGAGAAAGAAAGAAAGAAATAAGGAAGCATTTTTGTTTACTCCTCCGTGACAGACTCTCTATCAAGTGGTATC
>NW_015763767.1:0-636 GCF_001515625.1 Sinocyclocheilus rhinocerous
AGTTCTTGGTCCTCATTGGGATCCAGTATGGATTCAAAGGAGACTACTGAACTTGTGAAGGTGCCATTTGACAACTCCAATGCTGAGACCAAAATTCCTCACGGAAAAGTATCATGTTTAGGAACTGAACATGTAAAAAAGCAGAGGAGTTCTTCATTCAAACAAAGCAGATCCTTAAGGAAGCCAGAGAGAGTCCCATCCATCTTTAAGCTAAAACTAAGACCCTGTGTGCGACCGAGACGTGACCACAGGTCTGACCAAAAGCCTTCAAAGATCCCAAGACCAGTTTTCTACAAAGGAACAAGCTGTAAAGAGGGAAACTCTCACAACCAGAGAGGAAACTATTCCCAACATGGGCTTTTTGGCACAGACAACTCTCAAAGAAACACTTGGACTAAACCAAACTCCCAGATCCCAATACCAAGTACAACAAAGTGCCAAAGAGCAAACAAGGAGTCACATGCAGATCGAAATCTGGAATCCTGGGTTTAACCGACATCTCAGAAATTAATAATTTTGTCATTTTAGAGTTTACTGAAAATTTGACTGCCAGTTCACACAAGCCATATGTTGGTCAAGGACTGTTTTACTTGCTAAAAATGCACTTTTCCGAAAGCCTTCAAGATCAGTTACAAA
>NW_015763768.1:0-637 GCF_001515625.1 Sinocyclocheilus rhinocerous
CCCCCCGACTCACGAGTCAAATGTCGCCCATGTTTACAATATACCGACAACCACCTTAAAACAGTTGATAAAGAGAATGACACGTTACGAATCAAAGCTCGTCACAAATATGGTTCAAACAAATGATGAACTGAACTAAAATAATGCAATAATAATTAATTTAACAACATGAAATGTAACATAAAAACCTAATGTACAAAACTGATGACAAAAACTAAGGAAAAAAAAGCAAATTCAGTGAAAAACCATCAAACGTAATGAGGATTCTGGGAATGTCAGTTTACAGATTTTACTGTGAAATGTATCATAAATGTATTTTTTAGTAAGTTAAACAATTAACATTATTACCAAAGCTTTCACAGTGAAGAATGTGTCTGTGAGTTTCTCAGTCATTCAGATTTACACAGAATCCACATGACAATGGATCAGGAAGTGTGTGTGAGTTTGTAAGAGTCTCACGAGACGTGTTGATCGTTTGTAATGTTATTGTGTGGCTGGCCTCTTTTGAATGCATGCGTGTGAACGTCTGAGGGCTCAGTGACGCAGTACCAGCTTGTGTCAGCGGGTGGCATTACCTGCGATGGGAGGCCCTACGGTCATGGGGACGGACATCATGCCCAGGAGGAAGCCGATGGCC
>NW_015763769.1:0-636 GCF_001515625.1 Sinocyclocheilus rhinocerous
TCTGAAGAATGTTGGTAACCAAACAGTTGACGGTAGCCATTGACTATGGAAATAGTCAAAAATACTGGGAAATAGTTAAAACATATATGAAAGCCAGTGGCTACTGTCATCTGTTTGGTTACCGACACTATTCAAAATATCTTCTTTTGTGTTCAGCAGAATCAGTCTTAAATTGATCAATCTTAAAATGATTTACATTTTAGTTATATTAGCATAATCTTAATAAAAATAAAAAAACCACTAACATTAAAGATGTACAAAGTTAAACTGATATTTTAATAAACCTATATTTTTGAGTACTTCTTTTTTGTTACAAAAGAAGTACCAAAGATACATATCAGCTTTGTTTAGAGAGTTATTGAGTTAGAGATCTTGGACAAAGAGGGGCCAGCAGAATTGATCATGTAATAGCACTGTATCCCAACTCTCTCTGCTATCGTTCCTGCAGGCCCATGTAAAGGCTCAGTTGTCCAAGAAGACACAGCTGCTGGCCATCATGAGCAGAAAGCACCAGGAACTGGAGAGCAGGCTGGATGACATGATCACACGCATCTACAAGGAGACACAGGAGATAAAAGAACTAGAGCAACAACTTACTGATGGTCAGCAACTTTTTTTAAATTATGCTTTTTAACC
>NW_015763770.1:0-636 GCF_001515625.1 Sinocyclocheilus rhinocerous
CACAAAATTTATGTCACTGCCAAAACTTTTGGCCATGACTATAGACTACAGCTGGCTTGTAAAAGGTGTCATTTACATGTTTGAGCTGAATTTTAGTTGCATTTGCAGGTGTTTCGAGCGCTTCGAAACAGTGAATCGAAGCAATTGGTTCAATTGATTCAGAGCATCGAAACGCTTTGTTTCTCCCACCGCTAAATCCTTCAATATTTATACACATTTTGAAGTAATAAAGTAATACATCAACTTGTTTTAGGGTACAAATCAAAACATGCTAAATCAAAATGCAATTACGAATGTAATAAAGTAGCACGCACCTGTTCAATCACTTGCACTCTAGTGTCACGTGTTACTGGCTTTTAGTCCAGCGGTGTGGACATTCAGAGAAATACTGATGGATTCTCAGATATTTACTTCAGATATTTTGTTATGTTTATGTCCATATTCCACTAAATAATCTCGATTTGGTGAGCGTTCAGTACACGCTCTCGCGATGTGTGTTTCATTCATTCGCACAGAGAGAGGCGCTCTTGAGCTGTGATGACCAGCGAAGAAGAGCAATATGATGACTTACCCGGCACCCGTTGCCATATATGGACATCAAGAGGTTTCTGTTCACAGGGAGGGACAGACTTTTTT
>NW_015763771.1:0-637 GCF_001515625.1 Sinocyclocheilus rhinocerous
GATTACCTCTTTATATTTTTATCCCATGGTGAAAATAAGCTTCCAGAGTTTTCTGAGAATGGACCATTACTTTTGATCGTCTGTCTGGCAGTCTGAATAATATTTGTACATTTGTCTGAATTTGACTTGCATCCCTGCGCTCCATTATCAGCAGGCTGAATCTTTCACACTCCATTTGATGACTCTGAAGAAATACAGACTATTTGTTTATTTGGGTGGATAAACAGCGGTCAGTTCACTCAGAACACGCTGTCAAGCGGTGATTTTACAATGAGGGGTTTGCTGGGCCGGTAACGGTACGAGTGAATGACAGGCGCCTTTACAGTACTTTACTGCAAACATGCAGCAATTTAGCCATATTTCACTTTAGACAAAAGTGCCTCGTTCGCTTCAATAAACAGTGAGTCCTAAACCACAGCACAGGTCACAGACTCCTGAAAGACTGGAAAATACATTATACATACAGGATTCTTCAAAATTACAATGTTACAATAGACTTTTATTTTTTAGTGTGTGTTGTCTTTTATTAATGTGTGTTTGTAGTTGCATTATGTGTGTAATTTGTGCCACGATTTCCCTCAAAGAAAGAGCGAATGTTTCATTAGCCGCTGGCTCAGAGCCGACCTCTCGTACCAGC
>NW_015763772.1:0-637 GCF_001515625.1 Sinocyclocheilus rhinocerous
ACAAATCGAAACTATGTAGCAAGAGGACAAACACTTTGACAAGTTCCCTGATAATATTGCAATCAATAACTAAAATCAAACATATTGCAGCGCAGCAGTTGTTGCGCGCGCATAACAACGGCAACTGAACGTCTCGCGCTCTCAGCTTTATGCCCTCACAGAGCCGGGCACCCACTGACCTCGTCCTGCAACATTCACCAGGTGCTCTTGGGTGTCGGAATGTAAACACACATGCATGCATTTATAAACATAAAAGCATAAATGACATCCATTAGTGTTTTATTCGAAGAAAAACTGCGTTGCCGTCCGGTATCCCCTTGTGTTTTTTGTAGGACGTCTGTGTCAAACCATAAGGACAAGAATATACCAGGCTGTGCGCTCGTGCACTTTCACCTACTTAACCGGTGCGCGAGCTCCACATTCAGTCTCATGCAGCTGCATAACAATATAGTTGATTCATTCTATATTCTTACCTCTATACGTCTCTTCCCGAGATATGGATGATGTGGATTACTGATCACCGTTTTGCCGCCGCCTGCTTTGTGTGAGCTATGAATGAATGTAATAATAATAATAAGGGTAATTCACTAGACCCGCCCCTCGCCGTGACGTCACGCCGCATGGATAGCGGCGCCTT
>NW_015763773.1:0-637 GCF_001515625.1 Sinocyclocheilus rhinocerous
AACGGTGATCTTACTCCTGAAATGATCCTTAGCATGATGGACCGGTGATCTGGGGATGCATGTACATGCACAGGCGGATCACACATGCTTGCGTAAATGCACATCCCCATATGTGTCCCTTGGTTATATCTATACATACACATGCTCACATTTCTCTTTCCTCACCTCCTTTAATACAGCGCTGTGTCCTCTTGTCTTGCATCAAATTTCTTAAAGACTATAAACCCCAAATTCTGAACGTCCTGAAGTTTCTCACATGTTTCTTTCTTTCGAAAGCAGGAATGTGTCCGACATTGTGGTATAATACACGCATCTAGAGATTTCTTTGCCCAGCTAACCTGCCGTCTTTACTTGTCATTTCAATTACCATGGCTATATTGAGAAACGATCATTTTGTGCCTGGTCAAGCGTTGATATCTAGAATCGCTGTCACTGCTGTAGAAATGGGTGTCTTTACCCCATCTGTCCAAGAAAACCCTTTCAATGTTTGACATTTATGATGGCTTTTATTTGCTGTCTGTTCCACGTGTGCTCTTTCACTGGTCACAGTTGATAGTGTTAGAGAGCGTAGAAATGTAGCCATCTGATCAAGCCAGGGACGATGACATCCATCCATATTTAAAAAAAAAAAAAAAAA
>NW_015763774.1:0-637 GCF_001515625.1 Sinocyclocheilus rhinocerous
GAGGAGTTTCCCAGAAGACCTTTCCAAAAATAAGCTCTGAATCAATAGCTTACACAACTTGCGAATGTCAACAAGTTTTAATCGACCTTTCAGGCTGCTCCTAAAGATGCTAAATTAATCCTCTATGAGCAACCAACGAAGGGGACAACATTATGTACTGTAGCTGGCAACCAGTTGTTTTGACCTAATGTAAGCCAACACCCTGAGACTGCTCCAGTAATGCCATCTCTCTCACTCCGGCGCACTTTCTCTGGCTTTGTTCTTTCAGATCCTACCTTCTCTTTTCTTCAGTTATGAATGCGTCAATTCAAGTACCATGTTACCCAGATTAAATGCAATCTGCACCGTCGAGCCCATCACTGTACAGCCTGTGCCACATTCACTGCATTCACTAAAATCCCTTGACAAATTTTTGTTACGCTTTTTTCAGGTTGTATATGAGACATATAATAGGATATAACCAGCTAACAACAGTATGTTTTGATAATGTTCCAGTAAGTTATGAAATCATTATTTCTGATTCTTAAAAATGCAGCGTAAAAACGTTTTTAAAACATTGCTTCTTGGTTATAATTTTATAATCATTTTATAATTTTGCAAACATTATGGGAACATTACTTTTGAATGTTCTCTGAAC
>NW_015763775.1:0-637 GCF_001515625.1 Sinocyclocheilus rhinocerous
AATAACTTACCAAAGTTCATAGAAATAGAAACCTTTTGTTTTAATGTTGTGGTGTGTTCAGCGTTGGGCCGTCATCTCTAAGACTCAGATGAAGAACACGAAGAAGCTCTTCAGTCGAGAGCAAATGAAGAATGAGAGCAAAGAGAAGAAGGAGGTACGTGGATCCTCTATAGACCCGTGATTCTCCACGTCACCGTCCCGTATGTCTGTTTTAACCTCTGTCCATCTGATCTCATGCTGTTCAGACTGAAGATGCTGAACGCAGAGAGAAGAATCTGGAAGAAGCTAAAACGATTGTCATCGAGAACGACCCCAGCCTTCCTGAACCCAAAACCGTGAGAGTTTCCTCAATTATGTGCATTGACTGTATAATGGCACTGAGTTATTCTGCTTTCAAGTAAAGCATTTTCAGCTGCATTTTATACATGAAAGGTGCTATATGAATAAAAATTTTTATTTTTATTATTATTTTTGCAGTGTGAGGATGGGTAGGTTTACATTTTATGCATTTAGCAGACGCTTTTTATTCAAACCAAGAAAAGAAGAACAAAGCAATTCAGCAAAGTTTTAAAAACAAACGTTTTGGGACACATAATGAGTCCGATCCGATTTCAGATTCTCCAAATTCTGTTTACTC
>NW_015763776.1:0-636 GCF_001515625.1 Sinocyclocheilus rhinocerous
AAACACACACCCCCACACGAACACAAATGGACTTCAGTTTTGTTTTACTCTGCCCGATTTTTAAAAATTAAATGCATATTTGATTTAAGACAACTGATGGTTTAAATGGCCACAAAATTTAATAGACTAAATATAGATGCATGACAATTGGAGCCACATTTCTGTGGTCTTGGGCCACTAGAACAGTGCACGGTCTAGCTTTGTTGATGCAAAAACAAAATGTACAAATACACTGATCTATTTAAGGAACACATGGGGCTTCAGGATTGACAGAATGCCAAAACATTCAGCTGGAAGTAAATATCAAACGGCCCTGTGAGGGAACTTTGAGAAACAAAACATGGCAGTCCAGGATTCACAGAGCTAGTCTACAACCCGCTTGACTGGGACACTGATAACTCGAACTCCTGCAAGATAATTCAGATTACTTGATGCATATGTCTTGAAATGCTATTGCTTTTTGGAGGAACCTTTTCCAGTTCCTCAAGCTATAAAGATAGGATTGACTCTTGCCAACTCCCTGTTGTAGTACTGAGGTGTCTTCGAGTTATCCAGGATGGAGATCTATATGGACTTCATCTACAGGGCCAGAGGGGGGACTCAGAAACACACAGACAATGAGAGAATGACACACTG
>NW_015763777.1:0-637 GCF_001515625.1 Sinocyclocheilus rhinocerous
TGAAAACTGCAACTAATCATCATGAACTTAACCCAAAACTGTATACAGTGAATGTTTGAAATTTTACTTATTAAAGAGTTATTTTACTTGCAGAGTTCTTGTAATTTATCTATATTTTAAAACAGCATATATATATATTTAAAACAAAAGTGTGTAATCTGTGTTCAATGTATCTGTGTATTTTATGGATTCTGTGCCAAACACAGAATCTATAAAATATACAAAAATAAAAGACAATGTATTGATCAGTGTTTAATTTTATCATAGAAATTTGTGGTATGAACAACCAAGCTTACAATTCTTTTTAGTCTATGCACTTGTTTCATGTTAATAATGAATGTTCATGAACTTAGTTTCTATTGAATGCTTAATCAAAAGTTAAGTAAATGATGTCCCACTTTAAAAACTTCAGTGCACGGCATACTTGTGGCAGACAGTTTGAAGCTCACATACAGTGTTGTTCACAATTTGTAACAGAAAAATTGACACTTTTCAAACCGTCATGAGGCATTTTCACAGTTATTATCATTGTAAAAACAGCTTTTTGTAAAATGTATTCTTATATTTAAAATTTTGAATGAAAAAATGAAAACTACATTTATAACACTATACTTTGTTAAATTATGATGGCATTCAC
>NW_015763778.1:0-637 GCF_001515625.1 Sinocyclocheilus rhinocerous
AATAGAAAGCATATGTAGTTTGCAGATACTCTACGGTCTATCAAAAATTCAGTAATTGTGGTTAGTTTTGTGGGGAAAAAACAGTCCGGGAACTCTAGCTCAGAGGTTAATGCTGCATCAAACGGCTTCTTAATCTTATGTTTGGTCTGGTTAAAACAAATCCAGGATGATTTAGATTTTAGAGAGGCTGCAGTTTCTATGAATTCTGCCTGTTGTAAAGCCACCTCATGTACATCTAGGATGCCAATGCAGATGCAGCCTCTAAAAAAGGAGACAAGGAGGAAGGTAATAAGAAAATGAGGCGGATTCCAATTGGAACAAAGATCTTTGAGTTCTACAATGCCCCTTTCACCAAATTTTGGTTCAATACTGTAAGTAAAAAAATTTGTCCATTCATACATTTTCCAAACTGTTTATCTTATTTTATCCCAGCATTTTGGGCCAAAGGCAGGGAAATACCCTGAACGTATTGAGTAGAATATATTGTAGAATACTTTATTTTATTTTTAGAAAATAATGGTTATATTTTACCCATTTTTTTACTGTATTATTATTAAAATAATAAATAAAACTATATTGAAATTTAAAATCAGTTTGCATTGGACAGATTTCCTACCTTGGCTATCTCATGCTGTAC
>NW_015763779.1:0-636 GCF_001515625.1 Sinocyclocheilus rhinocerous
TTCCGAGTATGGGTCACCATACTTGGCCACATGTCACGTCAAAAATTAAAATGAATACTTATTATGTTGGCGAAACAGATTTGACAAACGAGCAGTGTGGAGTGGAGAGCGTCAAAGGTTTCAATTTCCAACGTTTTGACTTGAGTAATGTAGGCTAACCATTCACCGACTGCTGATTTCATGAATACAATGGCCAATTAGAGGCATAAATGTTAAAGTCCACTCACCGCTCAAAACGCCATTGATTTTGTCCAGTGCTGCTGAGTTGGCTGTACTTGCAAATAAACACGATGTAAATAAGAGATTCATTGCGTAGTGTAGAGAGGTTGAGCAATAGATGGGACAAAAATATAGATCAAAATAGATTTGCATTGAGGTCAGAGCACCCTCACTATTTTCAAAAGCACCCTCAGTGATTGATTCTGGAACCGGACTGTCCTGCTGTCATTCAGTAGCCCTCATCTCTTTTCCAAACAGGCGATTTTTTTTTAACTTCTAATAATTTAACCTCTCGATATTATATCATGTAATTTATGTTCTTAACTTGATTCATGAGAGTGGTATATTTAATCTAAATGTGTAAATATATGTTTACTTGATCGACATCACACAGTAAAAGAGTGTGTAAGGCGCCGC
>NW_015763780.1:0-637 GCF_001515625.1 Sinocyclocheilus rhinocerous
GTGTCAGTAATCCATTTCTCAACAATATGATGACTATTTTGCATACTTACAAAAATGTATCAACAATCTTTTATTTTTCCAAGTTTTTCAAGTATTCATTTTGACTTATTCTAATTAATTAAGTAGCTAGTAGCTATTAGCCTTGAACATGTTAGTAATCAATTTCTCCCTAATATATAATTTTGATCTAGTATGTGATTTACCATCTAGTATTATCTAGCAGCTATTAGCGAACGCAGCTAATAGCTACTAGCTAATGCTAAAGCCAAAGTAATTTCTGTGCCACTACCATGACCAAACTAAATAACAAAATAATTAAACATGTTTTCCGAACACTTAAACAACAAAATTTAGTGCATAATCATGAAAATGAAAATTTTGTAGAATGCTAACATATGTAGCCAATCCGACTTTACAGTGCATATGCTTAGCTGTGAAGAATTACACAAATGATGTTCAGTGTGTAAAAACAGGCACTTCGGATTTGTTTCGGTTGGTGTGTTAGAACTTTTTTTGAGTGTGTCGAAGATTGCTAAAGCTAATGCTTTTGGGCCCTATCATACACCTGGCGCAATGCGGCGCAAGCCGCAAGGTTTTTGCTAGTTTCAGCCCGACGCAGTTCTCATTTTCACGTCCT
>NW_015763781.1:0-637 GCF_001515625.1 Sinocyclocheilus rhinocerous
AATTTAAAGAATTGTTTCCAGGATTAATGGGATACATATTTAATAATAATTTAGTCATATTATTATTATATACATATTATACTGATACAATTCTAACGTTCTTGTATTATTGTAAAAAAAAATCCAAGCAAATATCCAAACAAGCCATAACAATGTTATTTGCAAAAGAATCAAAGATTCCTAATGGATCTTATAAAAAGTTCCATCAGTCATTTGTTGATATTGGTATCATTTCAGCATTTCAACACTGTTCTAAGAATAGGAATATAATGTTCACAAATAGAAGACTGTCAGGCACCACATTTATAAATGCTCAAGTTTTGTCCAAAACCGTTTACTGTCTGAGTAGGTACTGCTTGACTACAAACTTCATGACTGTGAAAAAAGTACACTGTACTTTTTTTTTTAATCCAGGCGTACTTCATCTGCCATGTTGGCTTTGTCATGTGATCTATGGCATCAGCTGTGTTGCTTCGCTGCCATTCACAACTCCCTTCCTGTGGACTCTTCCTCATGGTATAGTAAAAAAATATCCACTGAATGTGCTCTTCAGATTTTCAACAGAAGTATTAAGTCATTTGTGAGCTATTTGCCTACTGTTTTATACTATGAATTTAGACATACCATACTGCTTTTT
>NW_015763782.1:0-637 GCF_001515625.1 Sinocyclocheilus rhinocerous
AAAAAAAAAAGCCACTAGAGGGAGTCACTTTGTGTTTTGGTCTAAGGAATAAACTGGAATAGAATATGCATTAATAAAAGCATTTTTATACTTGAAGCATGCATCTATTTTAAAAACAAAATATTTTGATGCAGATAAATATGCAGGTGATCCATCCTGAGATGTGTTTCTTTAATAAATGATATTTGGGCATGTGTCCATCAACTCAAAAACATCTTCACTGATGTCATTATACTTCAGACTGGACAAAATAAAAGAAAAATAATGTTCATCATATTGAGATGTGACACAATCACATGGCAATGTTTTTGACCAAAATATATGTAGAAAATATGTTTTACAGCATAATAAATTTTTTTTTTTAAATGTAAAATATTTGTAGCTTTAATTCAAATGCCCAAATTTATTAGAAAATGCACTGCAAAATGAAAAAAGTACATTTACAATGTTAAAATAAATTTTTGGGTTCATACAAAATGTATATTTTAAAATATATTTGGACATTTTCTACTGAATAAAATGGTAAAAAAAAACAAAAAAAAAAACATAACCAAATAGTAAACAAACTAAAAGTAAATTTGTTGAAATGTTTTTATTAATAGTGCTGTCAAACGATTAATCGCGATTAATCGCATCC
>NW_015763783.1:0-637 GCF_001515625.1 Sinocyclocheilus rhinocerous
ATAAAACATTAAAATAGTAAAGAGTTATTTTTAAATTGTAAATTTATTTCACAATATTACAATATTTTTTTTTTATCAAATACTGTAAATGCAGAATAAGAGACTTTCAAAAACATAAAAAATCTTACAGACCCCAAACTTTAGAACAGTAGTGAACAGTAATGTCATAAATTTAATGTTTTAAGTCTGACATTATAAATATATATGCATTCAGAAACTTGAACATATAAATGGAAATGTGAAATAAAAACTGTCAAAATATACGCTCTGTCATGCAACAAACAACAAAGTTTAAAGCTGCTGTTCTCTCAAAATCTAAATCAAGAGTTACTCTCATTCATCATTTGAGCAGAACAACAAGTGGAGTATGTGCATTTAACAGGAAAAACAAAGAAAAAGAGTCTCTGGTAAGAAAAAAAAAAGGTAAAAAAGAAAAAGCACAAACACCAAAACAAAATATCAAAACAAAGTGTTTTAAGAGCTGGTAAACTTTTGATACCATCAGTTTCTCAAACATTAAATATGGTCTTAAATTACAGGCTGTTTTCAGTGAGGACTCTTCATTCACATTGTTATTTAGTCTAGGGTTCTTCGTCTGGGGATTTGGCCCTTAATGTTTTGTTTGGTTAAAACATAT
>NW_015763784.1:0-637 GCF_001515625.1 Sinocyclocheilus rhinocerous
TGTGTTCTCACAAAGCTGATATTAACTGAGCACCGTCCCATATCCACATGCAGGTCTTGAGGGGGTGTTCTTCCACTTGGATGTAGTGGGCACTTTACAGTCTCCAAAAGGAGTTTAACCCCCCAGCTGACCCTGTTGGCTCAGTATGGGGTGGTATCTGACAGAGAGGGACAGGCACGGGCCAAGCCCTTGTCCCCAGAGGTACCATACAGAGGCAGTTGCTGGTCCTAACCACCCTCAGTGCGCTGTTCAGCCCGAGTCAGCATGTCACCGTAAAGGCCATGCTAGTTTTGACAGGACTCAAATGCTCTTCATGCCTCATAATTCAGCACTTCTTTAAAGCCATTGCTTCTGGCCAAGTGATTTTCCTGCTATCCATTTGGAGATTGTATCGGTGTGTGGGGGCAGTTCTGTGCGTGGACGCTTCTGTCTGCGTCATCTGTACATGTATGGGTCAGTGTGTGTCTTTTTTATGAAACGATGATCCACACAGTGCAATGAATGTGTCACTTTTAAGGGCTGACAGTAATAAAGGTGGATTGTCCAGCTGTTTTAGCTGTAACTGGCGAGAGACAGATTTTTCGGTATTCTGCCCCTCTGAAAGAGAGAAAATGTGAAATGCATAAACACACATTAA
>NW_015763785.1:0-635 GCF_001515625.1 Sinocyclocheilus rhinocerous
GTGTGTGCGTGCGTGCGTGCGTGTGTGTGTGTGTGTGTGTGTGTGGAAAAAAAATTAAAATAAAAAATGCAAATAAATACTATAATAGTATAATGCCTTCTTCATTTTTTAAATGTTATTTCTCATGTCTATCTTTTGATTTTGGGGTGAAATATGACCTGGACATGTTCTTGAAAGATTTTGTGAGTTTCATCTGAAATGTAAAGAGGTGAGAGAGAAGAGAGATGAATGGAGTTAGAAGAAGGAAGCAGGCCAGACTGTGTCAGTAGGATCACAGATGGTCATTTAGCCTCCCAAAGAGACCCATCGTTTCAGTAATCATTTAACACCGCAGGCCTGCCGTCCTCTACCACACAGTTTTGCCTCTTCTGCTCTGACCCTCGCGCCATGTGTTTGTGTCGCCCATACTGTGCCCATGTACTCACCCTCCAATCACCTCCACAGCTCCATCAAGGCTGATTAACAACCTGTGTTGGTCGGCTACAGCTGGTGTACACGTTCCTCACGGTGCAGAGCTGTTTCGAGCTGCTCTGCACTCTGTTGGTTAGGATTGCATACCCGTGTGCTATTTGTGCCAAGCTTTGAGCAGCGCAGTGTAGATTCACTGACTCGCTGCTTGATTCATGTTGACACCC
>NW_015763786.1:0-636 GCF_001515625.1 Sinocyclocheilus rhinocerous
TTTTTTTTTTTTTAGTAACAAGCCTAACACTGCAAATGAAAATACTCTCTCTCTCTCTCTCTCTCTCTCAAATGGTATCATGCTTATTTTGTCCAAAGAAATGTGAAGAAAATCATAGAAAACTGTATTCCCTCTTCTACAGATCTGTGACAAGGGTAGTGTTTTTAGGGTCATTGTGTTAAGATGTCTTACAGCAGTATCGTGCACAATTCTGGATGTTTTCTGACTCAAGTTGCACTGAGGACAGTTTTTCTTCTTCTACATTTCTACTGCTGACACAGCCCGCAGCCGCATGTATAACCGGATTAAGACACTCTGCTACTGAGACTGATAATCTTATGCACAGGGGGGGAAACGCCTCACAGTTTCTCTTTTCATTTATTTATCTCATCCATTCGTCTATTTCATGCACCTTTGCCTCGGGGTCCGCATTTCTGCACATTCACTGAGCCGCTAAGCGGCGTTCAGAGATGCTAACCTCAACTGCTTCACCTTCACCGACAGAACCAGACAGTCATTAATCAAAATGAAATGAAGATTTGAGTCGATGCAGCATACACTTCTGCATGGCAGAGATGTGTTGATAAATGACTGTGTTTCTCATTTCAGTCAGACTGTTCAATGATTCATGTTTTC
>NW_015763787.1:0-637 GCF_001515625.1 Sinocyclocheilus rhinocerous
GCTCAGAGAACAACTTCAGCTTCAACTGGAAAATTCTTGTTTTTGGACTGATAGCACATCTGTCCTGAAGTACATAAGGAATGAAAACAAGAGATTCCGTACCTTCGTGGCTAACAGGATTTCTGCGATCAGAGAAGCTTCAGATGTGACACAGTGGAGGTATATTCATACTTCACAAAACCCTGCAGATGATGCATCCAGGGGAATGACTGTACAGCAGCTCCTAACCAACAAAAGGTGGTTAAATGGACCAGAGTTTCTAAGAGAACCAATTTCTAAGTGGTCAAATGAAAACATTGAGTCAAACATTGTTGATGATGATGATCCAGAACTCAAGAAAGAGCTCTCAACAAATGTTGTAAGTGTTGAGGACACCAATAATGCAACCCATAAGCTGATCAATTACTTTTCTGATTGGAAAAGACTCAAGACCGCAGTTGCATGGATCTTGAAAGTAAAGAAAGTTCTACTTGAAATAAGTTGCCAAAGAAAACAATTGATGACTTTAAATGATTCCAATGACTTGGAACAGAGGTTGCAACAAACCAAAACTTCATTTGGTGGACAGTGCCTGTCTCCAGATGACCTTTTGGAGGCGGAAAATGCTATTATCCAGTTCTGTCAATGGGAAAAGTTC
>NW_015763788.1:0-637 GCF_001515625.1 Sinocyclocheilus rhinocerous
TCAGTCAGTCAGTCACATACACACACACACACACACTCTCAGTCAGTCACACACACACACACTCTGTCACACGGACACACACGCACACACACTCTCAGTCACACACACTTACACACACACACACACTCTCAGTCAGTCTCACACACACACACACACACAGACATTACAGCCAATGATTTACAGTGCTCAAATCATGAGGAATAGGACTGTTCCTGATCGTCTGAGATCACTGCAAAAATTGATTTTCTTAGTATTTTTGTCTAGTTTTCTAGTATAAATATCTAAACATTCTTGAATCATAAAGCATTTACTTGACAAGTAAAATTTTTTGCAGTGTTGATTCATTAATCTGCAGATGTCAGAGATAACGTTCTCAGTTCATAATGAGCATTGAACAGTAAATATGACTTCTGCAACTTTCTGATGTCATGCATGTAAACATAAAGGTTTGTTTCTGACATGTCAGTATAAACCCAAGACGACTGACATTCATACGTGAGAGAACATTACAGCCCTGATTTATTTATTTAAAAAATGTATTTAGTCACCACTTGTAAGTACACTTGAGTGTACTAGTGTATGAAAGATGGGTTCGAGTGTACTACAAGTGGTGACTAAATACATTTCTTAAATACAG
>NW_015763789.1:0-637 GCF_001515625.1 Sinocyclocheilus rhinocerous
ATTTTTTTTTTTTTTTTAAGTTTAGCTTAGCTTCTCACTTGAAAGTAGAGGCTTGGACCTGGAAACAGTTTTCGATACGTCACAACTTAACAAGTGAATTGTTTATTGTGATTAATATTAGTAATAAAGACTTTGTCGTACAACATTTTATGCATATTTTTCTGGTTATGAAGTTGTCAGCTGGTAAATAAGAGCAGCCTGCAACTACAGTCGAGTGGGATCACTGCACCTCTTTGGTTTCCTCTCCCCATGTGAGGAAGGCCACCACAGATAACGCTGTCTTCAGTACGCAGGCCAGAATGTGAGTCCAGTCTATCATGCTGTTGAAGTCTAGCCTGTCGGTCATGCTCTCCTCCAGTGTAGGCAGATAAATCTGTGATGTGTAGCTAAAGATAATCACCCCCACTGCAACCTGGAAGCCATCAAAGTCCACCATTACCGCACTCAACCTCCTACTGGCCCACTGCGACGACTGACGGAGGCAGTAGCCAATCACAATGAAGGTGATGAGGAACTGAGCCAGCGAGCAGAAGAGGCTCAGACGCGACAGCACCCGCAGGTCACGGATCAGCATGCAGGGCACCAGGATGAGAAAGGTGATGGCGGAGCAGGCCGCCGGGGTCAGAGGCAGGAAAAA
>NW_015763790.1:0-637 GCF_001515625.1 Sinocyclocheilus rhinocerous
ACACACACACACACACACATATATAAATATATATTCACAGAAGAAAATGATTGAAAACCTTCTCTTAACACATAAATAGTATAGACACTTTTCTTACCCAAGACTAGAAAAGTTTAAATTCCCTCCATTTAAACCGGGAGATGAATTAGTGAGAAGAGAACAGAAATCATCAATGCGCTCGGCCTGAAATTTGTCCTGCAGGTCCTTTTCCAGATAGTATTTCACTGAACGAATGAGCCTGAAAAGCACAGGGAAAATGTACTAACTAAAATTCATTTTTGAACAAATTGATATTATATAACAAGCATTTCATCAAAAAAACAAAAACCCCATATTTATCAATAATGCAAGGATTTAGTGCCATATTTTAAACACGTTTCTCATCATTTTCTGTGTAGCAAAGAAAGAAATGATTTTTATAACATTTTTATAATCATTTAATGGTTTAATTAATATTATTTAAATTAAATTTTTTTAATTTACAGGTTTGACAGATGCTTCCACATGAAACATCAAGAAAAAAATTGATTCTTTATGATCTGACTCCCTTAATTTAGTCTCTGGGTTCGCAAATGAGTCTTGTCACTGTCTAACCGACCTGATCTGCTCATTGATCTGCTCCAGTGTTCGCTGAAGC
>NW_015763791.1:0-637 GCF_001515625.1 Sinocyclocheilus rhinocerous
TTTACTCAGTGCAACCTATAACATCCAAGTGAAAGATATAATACCGACATGTCAGAAAAAAATTAATTAATAAAAAACCAGAATCACTGAGTTTGAAAAAGGGTCAGCCCCTTGTATCAGTATTTTGTTGATTCACCTTTTGCTTTAATTACAGCCTTTCATGAGTTCATTCTTACATATAATAAATAGAGTAAAATGTATGTGTATTTGGCGTGCTGTCCGAGGGGAGGGCTCCGAGCTTGGAATTTGGCCCGAACCCAGAGTACCCCCAGCTGAGATAGGAATAGTTAGAAGTGAGGAGATGGGGTGGTGGAGGGGTGCTAGAAAACTGTCAAGAAACAGTTTAACCTCCAAGAAAGGAGGTTAGTCTGCTGTGTATACACACCTCTTATCTTGTTAATTAAGTTGATTACTGAAAGTGCTCCTCTCATGCTAATTAGGTTAACTATCTGAACGTGCTCCTCCCGAATTTTGTTAATTAAACATAATTGAGTCTGTTTGGATATGTCAGTTATGATGTGTGTCCCGTATTTCTGTCGAGTGAATTAGCCATGCCACTAATTATGGATTAATCATTATTTTGAGTCATATTAATCATATGAAGCATTCCTCCGTCAGTAAAACAAACAGTATCGAG
>NW_015763792.1:0-637 GCF_001515625.1 Sinocyclocheilus rhinocerous
TATAACCATATATGTGACAAATAAAAAATCTTGAATCTTGAATCTGCCTATAGCGCTATTGCTGTGACAGAGCTGTCATCTGCTTAGGTGATAGTCAGTGACTGCCCTGAGGACAGACCAAACATGAGGTGCTCGGAAACCCATTCATAAGAACGGTAAGAGTTACAGACGGAATGGAAAGTAAGCCTGATCAAATTAAATCTGGTAACGGTGAATATCGCGATTAATTCACCAACGTAACTTATTCGTTTACATAGGCTACTTGAATGTTTACATATTTGAATCAAGATTCATTCATTTTTTTTATCTGAACTCTACTATTGACCAAATTAAGTGATTATTAATGATAAAAAAAAAGTTTCAAGATGGATGCGTATGCAAATACAATGATAGAACAAATTGCATTTTGATAGTAATAGTGCATTTTTAATAGTAATAATTTAATGGTCAAACATCATTTGATGATGAGCATACACACATCAGTCTTTGCTTTGTTGAGTTCCCACTTCTTCTTTTTTTTAAGATTTATTTTTGCCTTTATTGTGATATGACAGTATTTAGACAGGAAGGGAAGTGGGAGAGAGAGGGAGGATGGGATTGGGAAAGGTCCACGAGCCGGGACTCGAACTCGGGACGC
>NW_015763793.1:0-637 GCF_001515625.1 Sinocyclocheilus rhinocerous
TTTATATTTTAATTTTATGAGTTCACCCTAAGTCTATAAGTCTTTTGGATTTATTCTAGTGTTAAGTAAATCATATTGTGCAGTGTTTTAAAGCACCGTGTTTTTAACAGACTGTTTGATAGTAATTTTAAATGACATGAGTTAATCAAAGGTTCTGTAATGAATGGCATACTTAATGAAAAGGGAGGATTTAGAAGTTCTGTGGCAGTCCCTTTAATAAAACTTGGTGTCTTGAAATTGATTTTCTTGCCATTTTCTGTAAGGCCATTTCACATTTGATTCTGCAGGTTAGGTATCGCTCTCAGTATTTAAAATGCTTATAAGTTATTGCTTCTTTGTCCATTTCATCCAAAGTTTTGGACTGGCTTCCTTCATTTATTCAACTTTTGGCACAGTTACTGTGAATGGAAGATTACAATGCAAAATTGCAGAACCATAAAGAAAACATGACCCAACAGACATAGCATGTTTGCCCCTGGTGTTAAACATTTAAAAAGTCCAGTTAGTCTTTTTGGTTACAATAATGTTACAGCTAGCATGAATGAGTATAACCCCCTCTGATCAAATGCATAAGATTTCTTAATGATCACCAATATAATTCATGGGAAGATGGTAAAATGTAAATGTATTAAATATA
>NW_015763794.1:0-637 GCF_001515625.1 Sinocyclocheilus rhinocerous
ATGTTCTCAATGCTTCAGTCAGGTCAGGATCGTCAAGTGTGCAATTAATATTTCCATGCACAACAATAATTAACATTTCCAACATGAAATGCAATTGACGTTTGTCGTTCTGCATTAAACGGAAACTTCATTTTAGTCTCAATTCACTCAGTCCATGAATTCAGTCAAGTTACACTTGGCTCCTCATATTTTTGCAGCTTATTTTGCATAAATGCTTTTTTCACTGGGGAGTCAGTTTTAAACTCTTTTATGTCAGGAGATGAAGGGGAATCTTGCTTTGTCATGATCTGAGCCTTTAATAATATAAATGTGTGTTGATATCGGCTGTAATCCTCTGCTGATGTGAGGCCTTATTCATAACTGTTCCTGACAGTCAAGGCGAGAATCACCCACGTCAGCGTTTGCTTCAACAGCACATGAAGAACGGCTAAATGATTGTCCAGATCTTCATCACGGTCTGGATCTCAACTGGTTTTGCTTCAGAACCGGATTTGACATCAGACATCCATTGCCCAACACACAGCCACAGTGTTGGGTAGATTACTGATTACTGATTCCAAATTATTGTAGTTAGTAACATAATCCATTACATTACATATTTTAGGTAATGTATTCAGACTACTTTTAGATTACTTTT
>NW_015763795.1:0-637 GCF_001515625.1 Sinocyclocheilus rhinocerous
TTCTCTCTTTTCCCGCCTTTGCTGCTGGCTATGGCCTGCTGATTGCACTAAGTAGCTAGCTGGGTTCCCAACTGTCAGCCAGAAAATAGACTCAACCTTTCTCTGTTGTCTTTTTTCCTTCTTTCTTTCTGTCTTATCATTCATATAGACACGTGAAGAGAGGAAGATGGAGGCAATTCTGCAGGCATTTGCTCGTATGGAGAAAAGAGAAAAGCGGAGGGAGCAAGCTTTAGAACGGATCGGCACCAAAGGGGAAGTTTGCGTACGCAGCGAGATTAAGGAAGAGCCTCCTACTACACCAGAGGCTGAATCTCCTGCCATGTTACAGGTACGTAACCTTCAATGATGTACATGCACATACGGCGCTAAATCAGTAGTATGTTTCCTGTGCAACTGATTCTGACTCGTTTGATATGAGTCGCAGACAAAAGAAACAGTTATTGACTCGCATGTAATTTACAATTGGTCATATCTGACTGTAAATAAAATGTGAACTGTTAATGTTACAAGCATTTATTTGATTAGAAATATAGTAAAGACTGTAAATTTGTAAAATTAGTAATATCGTCGTGTATGTAGTAAAAATAATATATGCTTTCAAACGATTAATCGCGATTAATCACATCCAAAATAAAAG
>NW_015763796.1:0-637 GCF_001515625.1 Sinocyclocheilus rhinocerous
TTACTTTTGTGAGCTGCTTCTGTTCAGTAAATAAAAAATATACAGCATGAATCGTGTAGCCTGATTCCTAAATGAATGAGTCTTACGAGCTGGTTCTTTTCAGTGAATCAAAAACATACAGTGTGACGTGTAGCCCGAATCCTAACTGAGTGCTTATTGAAACATCAGGCTCTTATGAGTTGGTTCTCGTAATTAATCATTCAAGAAGATGAGTTTGTGATTTGAATCCATCTGAACCTTGGTATAATTTACAGAATTAGATATGTAAGAATATGTAAGCAAAAAAAGAGTTAGAATCTAATTGAATCAAATTAAAATCTGAATCAAATCAAGAGTTTGTGAATCTGAAATGAACCGATTTAAGAAATCTGTATTGATATCTAGCCCAGGGTAGAGTTTTTTTTTTCTTAGATATTAAATAAATGTGAGAACAATAAAAGATGAAGTGGCCTTGTAAAAAGTTTTTAGTATACAAAATAAATTTACACTAGATGGCAGTTGTGTAATGTGCTACAGCAGAGGTGGAGTTGGAAGAGGTCTAGGGAGCACACGCTCTCAAGCTCTTCTCTAAAGGCCAGCGGAGACCCCACGGAATCCAGAAACATGTGGAAACTATTTGGGCCCAGACATTTATTTC
>NW_015763797.1:0-637 GCF_001515625.1 Sinocyclocheilus rhinocerous
CATGCAATACTGTGACCTCAATAAAAAACATGCCAACAGTAGACTTTCCCCCATCAAACTAACCCCACACTGATTAAATGCACTCCTGCACAACGCTTGTGATTCATACAGAGACCAAGTATGACTACAGGATAGGCAGCATCTCAATACTCGCCATGACTTCCATGTCAATTTCACGCACACTACCTGAACATTACGCCACGCCGCTGTGCTTTTCTGTCCTAGCAGACTGAGTCAGGAAATGAGACACTTGTTCCACAGACACTGCAGTAAAACTGAGCCTCTTGTGTTTGCGGAGCAGGTTAATGTGTTCTGGCTCGATAGACCTCCACACAGGTTTATGTAAATATGGCTTTTCCAATAAAATCACACAGGTTTTCCCCCGGGCTGAAAGTAATGAAGTCTCCGCACTTGTGTTATACTGGTCATCTTGTTTCTAGGAGCTGATTGAATTGTGGAGGTACTTGGCTAAAAGCGACTGCAGCGTTTTACTGTCAGTGCATGTTTATGCATGTTTAAGCACTCTGAAATAAATCTAAATTGGTTGAACGAGAAGCTAAAAGGGTCGGACTGGGTGTGCGTATGATGGAGAAGAAGCAAAACAACACTGAAGGTCTCTTTTTTGCACAAATGAGTA
>NW_015763798.1:0-636 GCF_001515625.1 Sinocyclocheilus rhinocerous
AATTTTTTTCAGTGTGTATAGAGCTCAACTATACACAAACAAAAAAGCTTGCAACCAGCAAACCACAAAAAGTGAAGCAGCACAACTTTTTTCAACATTTAAAATCAGAGATGTTTGAGCAGCAAATCAGCATATTAGAATGATTTCTGATGCTGTCACATTCCTGTCACAGGAATAAATGACATTTTAAAATTTGAAAATTTTCAATTGTTATAGTATCGCAATCTTGTTTTTACTGTATTTGTGTTTTTGTCTGTGTTTTGTCTATAATCACATTCAGTTGAAGCTGTTGATTTTCAGTGTGTTTTTAGTACAGTGCTCGTCCCACATCAGCAGAAGAATGCAGATGTTCAATAAGCATGAGTTCAGCCGAACATAATGAAAATCATTTAATTACAAACTGAAGCAGTTCTGTTTCTGGATTCCTGGCCTGTCAGTGGTTTTAGTTCCTCTAGAGGTGTAGATTTACCTGATTTGTCAACGTGATCCCGCTGTAATGAATCCTTCCTCCTCAAAGGTCAGCTGCGGACACGCTTCCCTTGTGTGTGTGTGTGCGTTTGTTTCATTCATGGACTGTTTATCTTGTATATTACAGTATTAAAGGGGTCATATGATGCGATTTCAAGTTTTCCTTTC
>NW_015763799.1:0-637 GCF_001515625.1 Sinocyclocheilus rhinocerous
AGACAGGTAAAACATAAAAGCAGTAAAAAATTATATATCACCTAATTCTTCACATTACAAATATTTTTATTTTTTTGTAGATTTTGCCATCCAAAGTCGTTGTAAAATCGCTATCTACTGTACAAAAAGCTAGGCTAGCGCTCCGTGAAGGCGAACCCTTGAGACACGAGGAAAGAGATTTCAGGTTTCAGCATGTTAACAAAATACAAAAAGAACGTCTCAAAGTCAGTAGTCTGTAAGTGACGATGCCAGTTGTGACAGACAATATGTACAAAACCAGTTTCCCATAAATTCCTCCCCAGTTTTTGTGATTAATTTCTCACGTGAAGCAGAGGCGAGCGGCCCGTTCAGGAAGAGGTGTGTAGAGGGGAAGTTCCTCACTAGCGCCCCCCGCAGGCCACAGTCACACGCTGCAGTTTATAAACAGGTTGCATAGACACACACAGCCACTTGAGCCGACGGTCCCGTGCTCTCCGATGGTCCCCAGCCACGCGAGAGACGAGCGCCACGGTCCTGAATATCAGAAATGGTCCGTTTAGAGAGTTCCTGTAATGCGATATTCTCCACATGTACAGCGTCTTAATGTCAAGATGAAGACGAATGCAGAGCAGGAGCCTACAAAACACAAGGTGAGCGC
>NW_015763800.1:0-637 GCF_001515625.1 Sinocyclocheilus rhinocerous
ATTCCCTACAGTTAAAATTAAGTAATCAAAGTCATTACACCTGTTCGGAATGACAATCTTTTTAGCCACTTGCTAGCACCAGCTTTTTCAAGACAAATAAAAGTTTTTAAAAAATCACAAGGTGATGTTTTTATGTCATAGTATGAAACATCAAACTATTTCTGAGCTTTTTGAGTGTTAACCACAGACCTTATTTCAGCCATTTAATCCATTTGAAAACCACACTGACTTCTGGACGATGGAACCATAGGCCTACTCATTTCTGGGTTTTGGCCTACAGCGAAAAGTCATCCCTACAGCACTCTGTACAAGCACCTCCTCAAACCAAGCAGTATGTGAAAACTGATTAGGTTTTGTTCAATTCCAGCTTGTTTTAGGATTTATTGTCCACACTCTCATATTGTAAGTGATGAAATCTGAACCATTTGTTCAGACAGCGTTATCAATATCTGGTATAGCTATATCAGTTGCCATAATAATAATAACATGAGACCGAGGGACTTCCTTCTGATATAATTTGGCATGTTGGCATAATCTTTAAATCAGCTTCCTTCTAAAAGTGAGGAAAGAGAAGATGTTTTTTGTTTACTGAGGCCATTAAAGGCAGGGTATGTGATTTTTCAAAAACACTTTAGAA
>NW_015763801.1:0-637 GCF_001515625.1 Sinocyclocheilus rhinocerous
AAACTTTTTTTGTAATTAACATGTTAGTGGATTCAGTTACATTTTTCAGGAAAATATGTTTTGCAGTTGGTTTCAGCAATTTTATGTGAATTACACTTCTAGAGAAAATTGATGTGCATATATAAATACAATGTACAAAGGAGGATTTTATTAATCTCAGCCTGTCAATTATTTTGGCCGATGTCATATTGAATAAATGCCTTAAAAGCGTTAAGAAAAATGAACTGTGTTATACATTTAATCGCATGCATAATTTTGACAGGCCTAATCAATACATGTGGTTGTTTAATGACCCAGAATTGGACCTTTACCTTACAGGAACAGGGAATTTTCTCACTTGATAAGCTGTGTATAAGAATAGTCTCATACTAGCTAGATTTACACTTGAGAAGAAAACTAATGCTATAAATTAATAGAGAGTTCATTTAACTTAAGGGGAGCATATCACAAAGTATCTTTGCCTTCTGCAACAAAGGTGGTAGATGTTTAAAGTGCCAAACCCCAAACAAGATACTATATAGCCTGTATAAAATTTTACAGTCTCATTTGATCATCTTGATTACATTCATAAAACTGTCTTCCAACTCTAATGTATAGTGCCCAAGAAGACCCTCCGCACATACTGAATGAAGCATGA
>NW_015763802.1:0-637 GCF_001515625.1 Sinocyclocheilus rhinocerous
AGTCAATGAAGATTGTTGATTGAAGATTGCAGTTGTTTGAGTTGTAGATGTTATCACAGTTGGTGTTAAGGTTGTGGCAGTTGTTGCAGCTGTTGTTGTGTGAGTAGTAGATGTTGGTACAGCTATTGTAGATATTGGTGCAATCGATGTTGCAGTTATTGTTGATAGAGTTATAGGTGTTGTTGCAGCTGATGTAGATGTTGGCGCAATTAATGCTGATGTTGGTGCACTTGTTGATTGACCGATGGATGTTGGTTGTGTAGATGTAGAAAATATAACAGTTAATACAGATGACGTAGTTGTTTGAGTCGTAGATGTTGGTGCAGTTGATGTAAATATTGGTGCGATTAATGCTGATGTTGGTGCACTTGTTGATTGATGGGTAGATGTTAGTTCCTTTGATGTAGATAATACCACAGCTGATGCAATTGAAGTAGTTGTTTGAGTCGTAGATATTGATGCATTCGATGAAGATATTGGTGGAGTTGTTGTCTGAGCTGTAGATGCTGATGTAGATATTGGTACAGTAATTGCTGTTTGAGCAGTAGATGCTGGTGTAGTTGATGAAAAAGTTAATACTGGTGATGCAGATGTTTGGGTTGTTGAAGTTGATGCAATTAATGAAGATGTTGGTGCA
>NW_015763803.1:0-637 GCF_001515625.1 Sinocyclocheilus rhinocerous
CATTGATTTAAAAAGGATAATCTTGTACCATATTGATATAAAAATGCAAAGAGAAAGAACATATATGACATTTTTTGTTATTAACAACATGACGTGCATTACTAGGTTTGTGAGTTTAATTGTTTGCTAGTTTAATGAAAAGCTATTAATTAAATCAAATGTAAAATTAAAATAAATTATTTTTATATAAATTATTTGTTTACCTGCATGTCGTGTGACCATTAACCAGTGTGATACTTTATTATTACTAAATTATTAATTAATTTATTACCTTAAAATCTCAGGGTACTTAAAGTAAATATATTAGGTGAAAGAGGTTTGGCATAAAAAAATGAAGACAAAAAAAAGGGAATCCCTGCTTTACATGGAAATAAGAAATAATGTCTTTTTAATGTGTTTGAAAGACAAAAGTCTTCCAAAAACAAATACATTGGTTAACTAACCCAATGAATGAATGATAATTCAAATAAAAATGTATCTGTCCATCAGTAGTTGATGCAATGTAAATGATTTTTGTAAATCCAGCGGTTAAAACACACGCACGCGCGCACACACACACACATACACACACACACGCACGCACTCACACACGCACTCACACACACACACACACACACAGGGTTACAACTGCAGGTTA
>NW_015763804.1:0-635 GCF_001515625.1 Sinocyclocheilus rhinocerous
TGTTCATCATTGTGAAAACTCACTTGACCCTTTATTAAGCAGTATCAACAGGTTTACGTTTAATGAAATTATTGATCAATTCATTGCATGTTTGGCGCTTTAAGTGGAATCATTACAGTAGCAGTCCACTGATTCATAGTCTCCATAGAGAATGCGTTTGATCTTGCACTGACGTCTGGAAGAACAGCTTGTTTCTATCATTATTTTGCTTCATTTCTTGGTAACCACAAGGACGGCAGAAGGCACCAAACCTGTCAAGTAAAACAAAAGATCCATAAATGCCAGATGTTAAGCACAAATTCTGAAGATAAAAATTAATTCCTCAGAGACAAAGAACTGTGATCATTTTAGTTCTATATCACTAGTCAACATCAACCTTCTATAAATTCTTACCCAGCTCACAAAGGGGTTTTTCCATGTCTAGATCTGTGTACACACGTCTGGGATACGGGGTGATGAGGTTGAAATCCTGTCCGTTTTCCCCGTTCATCTGAATATAGACTCTAACAGCAGCCAGAGGTTCCTGAGCCTTGAAGACAGTGCTCAAGGTGGATCCATCTAGAAGACGCACCTTATGACCAAGGGAGGGTAAGAAAGGAGTTTGACTTTATATATATATATATATATATATATAT
>NW_015763805.1:0-637 GCF_001515625.1 Sinocyclocheilus rhinocerous
CCCCTCAGGACATCTGTCCCTAAAGTAATACACCCCCCGGGACGCAACCCAGCTGGAGAGAGCGAGAAAGAGTTTAAAGCATGTGTTTGAAAGATGGCACGGTGAAAACCTGTCAGAACATATTTGCAGATAACAATTACTTGTTTCAAAAATTCAAAAAGCAGTCGTCCTAGGAGGTTTTACCCTGGCTTACCCGGAGCTTCGTTTTTCACTTCTGTGAGAAATAACGTTTTGAAAGTACACTGTACCTTTAAGTATGCACCTTTGTACCTTATTTACACATAAAAGGTTCAAAGTAGTACCTTCAGGGTACATATACATATGAAATCTAATCTGCGGGTATCACTGGGGCCGTGGGTCACGGGCAGACATTACCCCGTGTGTGTGGTGTGTATATATTAGTATGTTCATTCATGCAGGTTACGTCCCTTTGTCACGTCCTATTCTTTAAATGCATTCAGATTCTAGCGAAACCTCTTGCCAGCCTGTCGGTAAATTGGTTGTTATAAATGTGTAATTAACACATTGATTTTAAATGCACACCATGTTATACATGTGTAATAAACTATGTGTATGTTATATCATACATACAAAGGTGAAAAAAACGAATCATTCATGTTAATGGCATCACACTGCT
>NW_015763806.1:0-637 GCF_001515625.1 Sinocyclocheilus rhinocerous
AACCTTTAGAGCTGATTCATTTGATTCAGTTCTGTGAATCACTTCAAACTTCAACACATCAAACCTCTGATTCATTGATGATGTAGTGTAGTTTCAATGTCACATTTTTCATATATAAATGAAGATATATATTATTCTGATAACACTGTCTGTTATAAGGTTCTGTTTGGTAACATTAGTTGACTACATTAACAAAACATACTTCTAAAGCATTTGTTAATCTTATTTAATGTTAATTTTAACATTTAATAATACATTATTATAATAAAAAAATAGTCTCTATTAATTTCATTTAATGGACCCGAGCTAATATGGACAGCTATATTTTATTAACTACACATGAACAAAGATTAATAAATACTGTAACAGTTTATTGCTCATTGTTAGTAAATATTAACTACTGTATTTAGTAATTCTACCTAATGGATGTTTTGTTTGTTAAGTGAAAAACAATATGGAATATTTTAATCAGATTTATACTTTATTTTATAGTTTGAACATTTTGAATCTAACACAGTGGAGTAATTGCATTGATATTTATAGATTTTTTTTTTAGCTATTTTGTGCAGTCCTAGTTGGCAGGTGTGCTATGTCTGTACATGTGTGTGTGTGTGTGTGTGCGTGTGTGTGTGTGTGT
>NW_015763807.1:0-637 GCF_001515625.1 Sinocyclocheilus rhinocerous
CACACACACACATGTGGATGTGGTACAGTACCACATGAAAAGTAAGTAAAAAATGAAAGCCATTGCATGCAGTATATTTAGGCAATATACAACAATAAGCATGAGATATTGCCAGATGTATTTTCATATATTTTGGGGTTTGAATAAGTTTAAATTTGTTTGCATTAGTTAGGTATCATAAATGAACAATTAATTAATGCTAACTGTTAATTCATGTTTGCTGAAAAAATGTTAATTTACACTAAGTTTGAGTTAAGATGTTCAAATATTTTTGAAATAAGTCTCACATGCTCACCAATGCTGTTAATTTAATCACAAATACAATAAAATCAGTAATATTGTGAAATATTTGTACAAATTAAAATAACTATTTTAATTTTTATATATTTTAAAATGTAATTTATCCCTGTGATGTAAAGCTGAATTTTCCAATATACTGATTTCCTGCTCAAGAAAAAAATATAATAATGAAATTAACATTTCAAATGTTGAAAACAGTTGTGCTGTGGTATATTTTAGTAGAAACTCTTGTGTATATATGTATATATATATATATATTAGGGGTTGCACCGACTGACTAGTCGACTTCAAGGCTCTGCCATGACGCTTTAAGCTTGACGTCGACTAGCCGCTGGTC
>NW_015763808.1:0-637 GCF_001515625.1 Sinocyclocheilus rhinocerous
CTATTCTTGATCTCACAGATGTTTGTAACGATCATATCCTGTTTTTGTCTGTCAACATCTGGGATTCATTTTAAGAATAAATACAATGTATGATTTGCTATTGTGATATTTATAGTGCCATGCAGATTTTTAGCAGTTAAAAATGCCTTTAGTTTTCATTAGTTTTGGGGGCGTAACTTACATAAAAGAGCAGAGTTGCTAGAAAACTATAGACAGACTGTTTCATGAATTAGATGAATATTTACTTTTTTATTATTACTTTATATTATTGCCTGCTCCATGCAACCAAGTGATTTCTGAATTCAGCATTCAATAATTCATATATCCACTAGTATTGACTTGCAACATAATTAGCACCCAGAACTGTAAGGACAGAAAGACGAAATCATCCATATGTTTTTTTATTTTCTTTCACTGCTTATATTACGATTATTTTAAATGTTCACTACCAATATTTCCCATGGAATTTCTTTGTAAAGACAGTATCAAACATTTGTCATAAATTGCCTTATATTTCATTTATACATAAAGTGTGTGTACTACAAGCAGTGCATATATACCACTGGAATGTCCTCCCGGCCAACGCATTTCCTTGTGGGGAAGTTGTGGCCTAATGGTTAGAGAGTCGGACTCATAA
>NW_015763809.1:0-637 GCF_001515625.1 Sinocyclocheilus rhinocerous
GAGTAATATGCTGGATTTGCATTTGTTATTTCCAGATAAAAGAGTTACTCTACTGAAGCTGTTGGACTGAAACTATTGCACTTATATTGCCTCGTCTACTTGGTTTTTTGATTCTACTTTAGTTTAATGCTGTAGATGTGTTTATATTCAACCACCATTAAAATCTCATTCTAAATTCTGATTCTGTTGATGTATGATTCGTAGATGTATATCAGCTCGGTAGGTAAATATTCAATTTTCAGTTCAATTCTATTGTGATTTATTGGTGTAACAAATATTACATTTGTATTTACATTGCTGCATACAATTATAAAAATAGCAGTATAACATAAATTAATAAAAACTGAAAACATTGTAATTGACAAAGAAATGTACAATGCATAGTAGTATTAAAGAATAAAATGAAACATTAAAGAATATTCATCGTTTTGGCCACCAGATGGCCCCTAATACACCAGACTGGGGTAATTAACCTTTTCCAGTCGAGTTCAAAGGAGAGCATTGCAAAGCTTCGTTTTAACATCACTAAACAATTAAACCACATATATTTTCATCTTTACGATTAACACTCCAATATATGTCAGAATATTTATATCTATATGTGACCCTGGACCACAAAACCAGTCTTAAGTCGCTG
>NW_015763810.1:0-637 GCF_001515625.1 Sinocyclocheilus rhinocerous
TAAATGTTAATCAGTGTTTTGCATATTCTAACTGCACTGTGAATTAAGCTTGGAGAGTTTCCATGTGGCAGGATATTCAAAGCTATGCTACATAATGCTGCTAAATGCAATGTGCACAAGGCTTAGACCTCTTTGTTAAAGCTTTTTTTCCCTTTTTATATCCCAATGACAATTGTTTTGTGAGATGTGTCTATGTAAAATGTTTCTGTCTGTGTTTGAGGACACAGCAGTGCTAGAGGAAGTGCATGCATGTTATATAGTGTGATATGAGTCAATTTAGATATGGAGCAGAGGAACTGGTTAAGCATCTGCAATGACTAATTTGATCACTGCAGGTTCTTTGTCATTAGGAGTACAGTACTTACAATAGAGGACTAAAGCAGTGTTTTATTACCATTCAAGCAGGTGTCTTTTCTCAAAGTACACAACAGCTGGGCACAATGTGTGACTGCAGTGGCAGTGAGTGAGCTGGCCTGGTGTCAAATACACAAAGCCAGACCTGTGTGTGTGAGCTTACCATAGCCTGAACAATGACAGCTGAAAATTGAGAGAATGTGCACCCTTGCCCTTCCCTTCCTACCCAGAGACAAACTACAAAACTAGGTCGGCTACCATACCTCTGCAGACACTACGACTG
>NW_015763811.1:0-637 GCF_001515625.1 Sinocyclocheilus rhinocerous
TACCGTACTGACAAGCCTCCCGGTGGTCGCAGCAGTCTCTGGAGAAAGGGATGAAGGGATGGACTTCCACAAAGACGACACCGAGAATCAGAGATCAAGCAGGGGCTGTTTCTGAATATAGCTCTTACCAAGCCAATGGCTGCATAACAGAGTCTGATACTGCGTTATGGGCTGGGTAAACAATATTCACAGTTCATTGGCATGTGGCTTTATCTGAAAAGCCTAAATAAGGATCATAGGCATCTTTCATCAAAATCGGCCATTAACTGTCATCACTATTCAAAATATAACATATCACTCTAAATCCTCCCTTACCAGTTCTAAATGAATTATACAATTTGCTGACCAGAATCAGTATATGGCCAATCTTATCCTAACGAAGCCTCGCCACTTTCAGACACTTTTGAGGTAGATTACACATTTGGGTATCAAATCTCACTGTTATTGGATCACAGAAGTGCTGTATTAAGAACATTTCCTGGGTTTATCTGTTCATTTGAGCTCCCTTCGTTTTGCCAGCTCAAAAAATTCAATGAAAACTACTACCATTGAATCACCCAACCATCTCTACCTTAATTACACAGGAATTGTAGAGCTAGCACTTTACTGCATGACTGCTCTTGAGGCCAACTGGGCC
>NW_015763812.1:0-637 GCF_001515625.1 Sinocyclocheilus rhinocerous
CCAATGTTTTTAATGCAAATGTCTCACAATCAGGCGGCTACTGTACATGTATTCGTCTATGAGATTTTGAGTTGTTGTATTTGTGGATTGTATTTAAGCAATAGCACATAAGAAAGAGTGCTAATGTTCCAAAAATTGCCACACCTCCGGCTTGACTGCAGGTGATCATAGATGTGCTGATATTTGGAACAACAACACCAGTAGGTCTTTTTATGTCTTTTTGAGTGAGTCATTGAATCATTTCATTCAACCAACTCATTAAAAACACAGATTCGTTTAAGAACAACACAAGTTATGAGTGAAGCAGTGAATCATTCACTCAATGAGTCTATGTTTTTTGAGTCAATGATTCTATGACTCTTTTATACAGACAGCCCAGCCCCTTGTCACCACCTATTTCTGTAACAATGTAGCCTGCAGAGGAGTGGCCGGTCATACCTCATAACCAGGGGCGGACTGGCCATCTGGACGTTCTGGAGAAGTCCTGGCTGGTTCATCATCAAAGAAAAAGTGTTAGATTAGGTGACGTAGACGGCCGACAAAAGCTAATGCAATCTATTTTTGCTTATAAGCAGTGGCGGCGCTAGGGCGAGGCTATAGCCCCATCAGAAACTTGCTTAGCCCCGGCACAGCCCCC
>NW_015763813.1:0-637 GCF_001515625.1 Sinocyclocheilus rhinocerous
CATGATCCTTTTCATCAAAAGCTTCTGCACAAATGCTTTACATTAATTTTGTGGACACATATAAATATAGATTGGGCCTACATTTGAAATTCTTTCCAAAACTACAATTTAAATGTTAAGAAAGATTTATTTTTTTTCAACAGATGAACTGAAATTTCACTACACAATTCCCATGTTTCCATTTGTGTAATATCATAGTTTTGATGACATTATACACAATGTCATACACAATGAATCATATTTTGATCGTGATCACGATTTCTGCTTCTCTCAATTTATTAAGCATAACTGTCTGGAATATTTGTCCGCGGTTTATTATTAATACTGAAAATGTTTCATTTTCATTTGGCATTTGCTTTATCTTGCATTGGTAACAAAAAAACAAAAAACAAATGATAGGTGTGTCCAGTCTTTTGCATGAGTTATTGTATACTATTATATAAATACAATATAAAGTATATATTAAGACACTTACCGGTATGAAACCATTGCATGCTCAGGAGAACTCCATGACAGGACAGAAGAGTGCTAATAGTGAAACAGATTTAGCATATACAGAGTTAAGATACATAAACAAACAACGCATGCATATGAACACACACACACACACACTCACTCACTCACTCACTCACTCACT
>NW_015763814.1:0-637 GCF_001515625.1 Sinocyclocheilus rhinocerous
CACGAGAAAGATCTCACGATTAGAAGATCTGGCATCTTTCAAATCATCTCAGATATATTAAGCGAGGTACGAAGAACGGGCACCTGGTGCAACAACAACAACAAATCAAATGCAGCACAGTGGAACACACAAAAAATGCAGCCTTTAAAGGGATATGCCATCATTTACACCCTCATGCTATCCCATATATGGCTTACTTTCTTCAGATTAAAAGAGTTTTATAAAATAATAAAAAAATCCATCTCTATGCATATAATGCAAGAACATAGCATTTATATGAGTAATACCACACGGGTAGCCATCAGGGGCATGTTTACAGTTTTAAGGGCCCCAAACAAGAGGCCCTGGGGGGCCCCCCTCTGTAGAAATTTCCCTTAGAGGAAATCGCGTTCACCAGGGGGCCCCACGCAGTTGTATGGTTTGCATGGTGCCTAAACACATTCCTGGTAACCATGTGATATGGCTCTATATCAGCATGGCTGTGATTCTGATATGAAGCCATATCACATGTCTACTTGTGTGATGTTGCGGTTATACAAAAGTTTGATGACAAAAGTTTGATGTAAATAAATAAGAAACAACCACAGGGTGTCTCTTATTGCATTATAGTCCTCCACGTCCACTGCGTTCTCAAAAC
>NW_015763815.1:0-637 GCF_001515625.1 Sinocyclocheilus rhinocerous
TGAAAGCTATTGAGACTGGCCATCTTGCTGCTTTATTGATTTTTTAATTCCTGCTTTGAACCTGGAACAGAGAGAGGAGAGCTGGGGTGGCATGTGCAGGGCAGATACAGCTGAACGCCTCACCCTGAAGCACTTGCTCTTACACAGTATTTCTCCAAAATTATTATTTCTTTTTAACAAATAAATGTATTAATTTTAGAAATAAATAATAAATGCATTAATTTATGCATAATAAATGTAATCATTTTGAATAAATGAATGTATTATTTCTAAATTAATAATTTATAAATATGTAATGCATTTATTCATTAATAATACATTGATGCAATTTATTACTAAATACCTATTTTATTAAAACACTTTTTAATAGTTTTTAATAAAAAATAATTGTGTTACTAATTTGTAACTTTAAGTCCATTTAATGTGTTTAAACCACAGAATGCGCCTGGAGTAACTGTAAAACACATTATCCACCACAATCAATTTGAACTAACCCAGATGACTCTATAAGGTATCAGCTTCACCTTCTCTGGTCATCTATACAGTTTCCCCACACATGCACTGACATTCTACAACTCATGTATTTATTCAATGGCATGTTTATTGAAGTCTGCCAGGTTAAGCGTCTCGTTGAAAC
>NW_015763816.1:0-637 GCF_001515625.1 Sinocyclocheilus rhinocerous
AAAAACAGTGCTGTGTTGTGCCATCTCATTCCTATTTGATGAGTTCCCTAAAATATACAACAAGCCTTTTGCAATAAATAGATCAAAGTGTCAAATGTGACCCTAAAAACTCTTTTGATTGAGATTATTTGAAAAAGATTGAGGTTTGTTGGTTAACGAGAGCTTTATAGAGTATTTCTCAGGTTGCTTGTTGCGTCTTTGGCTATTTGAAGTGTTTCCTGAACTTTAAATGTCATTATGTTTACAGACGGTAAGAGACGATAATTACACTCTTTCATTATACCGCATATACGTGAGACACATCCTCAAGCTTTGATTAACAGAATCATGTAATATGTCGATACGGGCTGCATTTCATGTGGATCTAGTGAATTGAAGCCAGGTGAGATGTTTGTGTGTGTAGTTTGGCAGGGTTGCTAGGTGACAACGCACAAGGGGCTCCATTTCATCACTGGCCCTGGTATTTGGCTGCGTGTCATTCGAGTTTTTTCGCCCGTGTGAAGTATCATTGGTGGTGCATAATTAGCAATCAGAGAGTGGCCTGCAGCTCAGTGTGATGGAAAATGAGAACGGGCCAGATGGGGAGCCCTGTGCCACTCCCTCAAAGCAACGCTATGGGGAAGGAGCTAATGTGTCC
>NW_015763817.1:0-637 GCF_001515625.1 Sinocyclocheilus rhinocerous
TTAACTCGTTTCATTTAATTAATTTCACTGTTCGGTTTTACAGTGTAGTAGCATACTCTGGCTATTTCTGCCATATAAAGCTATGGCGCATAAAGTGAAGCATTCAGCTCCAGTTTTCATGAAGTATAAGTGGAACATTGAGGGGGAAGAAAGCACTGGCCACCTTTTCTGAGTTAAGAAAATGGCCAATTTTACCTGTAGGTGTTCCCAAAAAGGTTGGGTTTATAGTTGATTACAGCTCTCACATCTTTCTCCCAGCAGCACTGATGTGTTCAGCACCGAGTTTGATTGTCTCAGAGAGCTGGTCTGGAAAACTGATGCGCTGTTCACACCATTTGTACTCACACAATGTGTTTCTGGATTTAAAAACACGGTTTCTGAAGCACCACCCATTAAGTTGTCCTACCTTGTGCATTGAATTTAGCAGAAGACCAAATCCATGCATTTTCTAAAAATGTAATATTGCAATATTATGAGTGAAAACATGATTACTGTAGCATAAATGATTGATTTCATTGCTCTTATTAGCTTTTGCCACATATCAATACAGCCATTCGGTCATCTTGGTTAGGTTTTGAGGTATAGCACTGTTTACAAGCATGACAGCTTAAACTACCAGTCATGTTAAGTGGGCAAA
>NW_015763818.1:0-637 GCF_001515625.1 Sinocyclocheilus rhinocerous
ACAAACTCATCTACATCTTGGATGGCCTGAGGGTGAGTAAATTATTAGCAAACTTTCATGCTGGGATTTAAGAATTTTTAGATATTTGTACTACAAAACAAGACAAACACTGAGTACGAAAAATCATATTTTTTTTGCATCTATATAAGTTGTTCATTCTGTCTTGCCTGTCTTCCCTCTGAGCACCTTGGCTATATAAAGGAAAATAATTCAAAATTATATTATCAACTTTTTACAAATAATTTACTTAAAATATATAGATATACCATATATACACTGTTCAAATGTCTGAGACTAACAGGCAACACACTGTGTGAGGGACTGTAGAGGAGTGAAAATGGTGGCATATGTGATCTAGGTGGGCTTAAGATGGCTGTCATATTAGAGAGGGTGGGCAGGTGGAAATGAGCAGTCCTGTGCTTGCACTAGTCAATATTTCAAAGCTTCAGGTAGTTTTTACTCTGCCTCTCACACACACACATCTTGGCTTTGTGGGACTGTTTCACACTCTGCCTCTGCATTCAAAGACAGACAGACTCACACATTACAATAACACCATTTCTCAATTTCCTCTCCCACTTGTTCCCTCTTATGTAACATGACTGACACATTGTTGCTTTGTGTTGCCACCTTATCC
>NW_015763819.1:0-637 GCF_001515625.1 Sinocyclocheilus rhinocerous
GCTACAAATATACCCCAGCGACTTAAGACTGCTTTTGTGCTCCGGAGTCACAAATGTTCACTAACCCTAACTAATAATGTGTAGACTCTAGTACAGAAACAATTGATAAGCTATCATTTAACCAGTGCTGGGTAGATTACTTAAAGTTGTAGTTTGCTACTAAGTTACATGGCAAAAATTGTAGTTAGTAATCATATTGTTTTATGTAACGTAATCGGACTACTCTTTGATTACTTTTAGATTTCTAGATGACCTAACTTTTTATATAGGATCATTTTATACCATATTGATATAAAAACACATAGAAAAGTAAAATAGAATAAATCTCATTACATAAATTGTACACAGATAAACACTACATTAGTCTTTCCAAAATTGAGGTTTGTGAAGGAACTGTAGCAAGTTTGTAAGTTCATGAAAAATTAATTCAATCTTAAAAATGTTAATAGTTTTAAAATAAAAACACTTGTGACCATTAACCAACATCAGAGAACGTGAACATGCAAATGTGTTACTTATTGTCTTAATTCCTAATTATCTACCTAAAATCTCAGGGAGACTTATATTAATATATTAAAAATATATTACGTCAAAGAGTTTCAGCTGACAAAAAAAAAAAAAAATGCAATATTGAGAA
>NW_015763820.1:0-637 GCF_001515625.1 Sinocyclocheilus rhinocerous
GAGCAGGTGAAACACACTGAAAAACAAATGGTGGATTACTCTGATAACAGCTGTTCTCGCAATGTTGCGCGCAAGTTAAATATGATGTCTGTGGACTCAAGGGGACTTAATCATAAAACACAAGCAGAAGATATCTCTGTGTAAATCATAAGTAAAGTCATTTGTACACAAATTGTACCAAGGGGTTTATCCTTAATTGACAAAATTCTCATTCGGGGTTCTCAAAAAGACATTTTTTTGATCCATTAGCTGTTTGCATATGATGTGTTTTAGCATCTGATAGTTCTCTTGTGTATTCCGTGTAATGGTGGTGTAAGCAAAGCTCTGAAAGTTCCCCTGGTGTTTACAGAATGTTACAGAGCTAATGAAACACAGGAGGACATTAGAGATAGAGTAAACATGTCTTTTCAAATGGAGTGTGTGTTTGTGTACGGGTGTGGAGGGCAGAGGAAAGAATGTGTGTGTGTGTGTGTGTGTGCGCTGGCACTGATGGCCTCTGTGGGAAGGCGAGCCAGCATGGAATAGAGGAGGACGTCAGGGGGAGATTTTAATTAAAGTATGAAATGAGAGGTCACGCGCTCTGACCCCCCCTCCACTCACTACACACACAAGGACATGCTATCTCTTTCTTACTTTC
>NW_015763821.1:0-637 GCF_001515625.1 Sinocyclocheilus rhinocerous
TAGTGTGTGTGTGTGTGTATAGTGTGTGTTTAGTGTGTTTAGTGTGTGTAGGGCTGCAGAGCCGTGTCTGTTGTCCCGCTGAGGTCCAGATGGCCGCTCCGGTGTCTGTGGTGGGAGCGTCTCCTCTGCTATTATCAGGACTAATCTGCAGCAGTGGGGTGTGACGGCAGGCGTATTGCACACATCACGTGGGAACATACTGAAGGTGGAACCGCAGGAGAAACACAGCTAACATGATGAATGAGATCCCTGAGGAACAAGCACGGCCTGAAGGGAGGTCCATCTGCACCGGGATCAGCTCACGTGACAAACGGCTGCTGGACGGTAAAAGCAAAGAGACGCGGCGGACGCTGCTTTAATGTAAGGCTTTCTGTGGCGTCGTCCCGCTCAAGTCAGGATGTGACCTTTTAATGGTATTTACTTCCTCTTATCTGTAGAGCAAAAGGTCAGGTATAAATCGACCCGCGTCACACCTGGAGAATTGGGTTTATGTGCCGCCGCGTAAATATTGAGAGCGTCCAGCAGCGCCGGTCCATCACAGCATCGTATACATTACATACACTGCAGAGCTGTGCTTATTTTGTCTTCTGGGAAACATCTGCTCTAAATAAGAAAATGCAAATATCTCCTGTAGCTC
>NW_015763822.1:0-637 GCF_001515625.1 Sinocyclocheilus rhinocerous
AAGCACAGGCTTAGTCCTTTTACTAGATCCATGCTCAGCAATGCAGTGCCTGAGTCAACTATGAAGAGTTTGATGGCGCATGTAACAGTATATCTAGACACAGTGGCGGGTAAGCACCCCAACACAGGGATCGGTGCACGTGAGTATGTGACCAGGCGAGCAGTAGGTGTCTGAAGAGACACATAATTAAAGCTGGCCTCATATATCGCCTTTGGCAGAATGGAGACGGATGAGCCGGTATCCACCATCAGCTCAACCTCTACAGTAGTATCAGAAGCTGTTATGGAAACTTGCTTGGTCATGCATGTAAAGAACGGTATACTCCGGCAGGTGAATCTCGTGCACTGAACGTGTGTCAGTCGATCGACACACACAGACAAAATGTCCCGTCTTCTGGCAGTTTTTACATTTTGCACGGATAGCAGGGCAGTTTTGTGCATTGGCCAAATGTTTATCAGACCCACAGCGGTAGCATGTGCGGGAAGACGATGTTGACAGTAAATGGCCAGAGGATGAAGGCTTAGAGGGTTTGCGTGATGCGTTATGCTGCCTCCGACCTGCAGCATCACATGACCGGGACTGTACAGCTTGCACAGATACGGCCTGGTTCCCTGCGATACTCTTCGCGTGTTCACTC
>NW_015763823.1:0-637 GCF_001515625.1 Sinocyclocheilus rhinocerous
TTCCAACACTTCATCATAAGCTCATAGCTGCACATAGACAAACAACAACACATTGTTTAGACATCTGCTCCAACTGAAGCCTAGCACAGCAAAACAGTCACGCAAACTTTGTAATGGAACGTACACATCACTGGAAGCGTGCTCGGGTTTCGCCATTCGGTATCCACTCTTGATCTTGTTGTAGAAGCTGGAATCCACAACCATACCTGGATAAGGAGTCCCTCCTACAGAAACACATTGCATATGGTATTTTAATAAACTAAAATATGGAATAAATAAAATGTGTTGGAAACACATTTGTAAAGTTTAGAAATAAACGCTAAAAAAAAAATCATACCAAGCGAGAAGATCTCCCATAGTAAGATGCCATACGACCAGACGTCACTGAGTGTAGTGTACAAGTTATCAAAAATACTCTCAGGGGCCATCCATTTTACTGGAAGGAAAGTCTATGTGTGAGAGAGAGAGAAAGACTACAAGTATTAGAAGACGATTGTTCCAGTTCTTTTTTCCAAATAAGTTCATAAAACAATGAACAATTCCATAATCTAAGATGAACAATCAAGAACACCACATTAAGACTAAGACAACAACTCACACTTCCTTTGGAGACGTAGTTGTTATCGTGCATGATGTC
>NW_015763824.1:0-637 GCF_001515625.1 Sinocyclocheilus rhinocerous
GCCACGATTCGAGATCCATTCACGGCATTTTCACATCAGTTTATGTCTCTGCTGCATTTTAAATAAAAGGCCAAAAGTGTCCAAAAATGGCTAAAAGACGTCAACGTACATGTGATTATTTGATGTGAGTGGCTTTGTATTCGGAACACTTTACTGTCTACAGTATGTGTGTTACAAATCTCGTATCCTTTTCACTGTCTGCTCACAGACTGTGCATTCTTTACAAACATTACCATGTTTCCATCAAAATTCCACTACAGTTATTGGTACTAGAGTTATTAAAATCATATTAAATGAATATTTTTCATATAGATAATACAATACTTTTTTAAAAAAAATTTTAATATATGCATGTAGATTTACTTCTTCAAATATTGTAAGAAACTTTCACTATCTTTGTCTTTTAGTTTATATTTTGTCACTTTTAGTGTATATTATTATAATTTTTTTTTACAGTGGTAGCTAATAAGCAATTTTACTGTAGAAAAATGGTTTGCATTGTACAATTGTGTAAAGTGAGCGGGATTTCTGTCCACAGACTGGATGTAAACACTAGTATGGCACCTGTACAGCATCTGTAGTAACACTCTGGCTTCAGTGCCTCGATACTGCAGCCAAAACTTCACCTCAGATCTTT
>NW_015763825.1:0-637 GCF_001515625.1 Sinocyclocheilus rhinocerous
CGGGGCATAGAGGAGAAACAATAATGTGCAGTATGTGGAAAATAACGTGACCAATTTCATTACACCAAATACACAAAATAACGTTATTTTTACAACATCATATGACCCCCTTTAATAAATACTATAATAGTATATAAATAATTGTAAAAAATAACACTTGTTGTGATCCATCTGGGAGCTGACTGATTCTGTTTTCATGGCTCAAAATACTTATTTAATCATTTTTTACATGTCTTTAGAGAAAGATACACTGATGGAACCCAGACTGATGAAACACTAAGCACTCACAGCTGTGCATTATACAACTGACTAAACAGAAAATCAGTCATACCAGTGGACTCCTCAGAAAAGACTCCGTCTTTATCATCGATGTGGTCGTAGGTGATTTGTGGGATGGAGATGGCTCGTCCTCCTCCGGGACCCAGAGAACCGTTATCACGTGTGACCTTTGGCTTCCGTTTGTACCGCTTACTCTGAGAAGACAAGAGTGACTTCATAAAGAAATAATTACACCTAAAATGATGAAAAACACTTGAGTCACATGGACAACTTACACCAGCGGTCAATAATTTGGAATAATTTAGATTTTTTGTGTGCTTTTTCTTCTGCTCACCAAGCCTGCATTTATTTGATCAAA
>NW_015763826.1:0-633 GCF_001515625.1 Sinocyclocheilus rhinocerous
CACACACACACACACACACACACACACACACTGACCCAGTTACTGTGGGGCCTTACACTGTACTGTGGATGGTCCATCTTCCTTAATGTTCCTGAGGTCACTTTCATTTCAGTCCATTCAAAAGTTATATTATTTGGAGTATTTTTTAAAGGAATTCTATATGTTAATGATGTTCATTGAATGTAATTGGATTTTATTAGGAGTGAATCCCAATTTTTTGCTACGATTCTTAAAATGTTTTTGAAAGGACTCAGTTATGCTCATAAAGGCTGCATTTATTTGATATAGTAAAAACAGAAATATTGTGAAATATATTTGGTGCTCAGTAAACATTTCTTATTATTGTCAATTTGGAAAAAAATTGTCTACTTAATACTTTTAAGGGAACATTTTTTTCATGATTAATGTAAGAATTCTTGGTAACACTCAAGGATCAGCTCTCACTATTAAGTAGTTGCTTATTAGCATGCATATTACCAGCATATTGGCTGTTTCTTAGTACTTATAAAGCAAATAATGCCTTATTCTGCATGACCTTATTTTAGATCCCTTAATCCAACCCTATAACTAAACTTTACAACTACCTTTCTAACTATTAATAAGCAGCAAATTAGGAGTTTATTAAGGCAAAAG
>NW_015763827.1:0-637 GCF_001515625.1 Sinocyclocheilus rhinocerous
GATTATCAAGTACTTGATTTGTGTACTTCGTCCACCACTGCACATACAGTATGATATGATACAGTGAGAATATGGGGCTCATATTGAAAGAGTAAAAAAAGAAACGTCAGTTTCATTCAGAGGCAAAAATATGAAATTTGGTGCAGCAGTTGTTATTCAAATGGCCAAAATGTAAGAGGAAATTCTAAATCAATGTAATGTAAATCAATGAGGTCTGTATAACAGTATGACAGACTACTTACATAAAATTATATAAATATCAGTTATCACTCTATATCTCCAATAAAGTCTGAGGAAGATGATATTTAAATGCTTAGTTTTATGATCAATGCAGTGCAATACAATGATTATTGAGAGTTATGTGATACTTACATTTGAACATGATTTTTCTAAAAATGATGTATGCGTAATCAACTGAAAAAAAAAAACATTTATCTTGAAATATTACTACTAATAAAAAAGTACCTTTTATGTTTACTTTATAAAAAATCATTAAAAATTTCACAAAAACACAAGTAAATTATACTAAATAGGCCGAGAACTTGTTTAAAAAGTATAAACAGAAAGCAAATTACTACAGGTCTTTTGTTTTCATTCAATTTGCACATCAACTATTATACAGTACACTCTAAAAAAT
>NW_015763828.1:0-637 GCF_001515625.1 Sinocyclocheilus rhinocerous
TGATGTGCGGTAAATTGATTTCAGTGCTGATCTGATGGATGAATTGAAAATGAATGTCTTCATAGGTGACCTCTTTGCTGGCGACGCTGTGATTGCCTCCCCAACGTGCCTCATGTTGATTGACAGGCCGGCTAACGAGTTCTGTCTCTGTGAGAGTTATAATTTACCTGTGCAAGGGACTCTCTCTACCAACCGCCATACACACACACACACACACCGAGCTGAGATGAGCAGCTCACATGCCGTCTCTGCTTGAAAAATAAAAAGCAGAGAGAGAGCCAGAAAAAGGAAGATTACACTGAGGTACTGAAGGACATGCTATAGGTGTTTGCATGAGGAATACATATATAACTGATCATTGTCGTGAGATGTCATCAGTTACACCAGCCTGTGTACAGACAGCATGAATGGATGCATTGAACACTAATTAATTCATTAATTTCACTCTGTGTAGTATCATCAGCTGGAACATTTAAAATATTGACATGTAAATCATGCATTACTGTGCAAGACATTTTGTAGCTTTGCATTTCAGTTTGTGGGGACTGGGAGGGATATACTTATATTTATATATTACTTGCATTACTTACATTTATATATTAAAGGGGTCATATGACGTTGCTAAAAAGAACATTAT
>NW_015763829.1:0-638 GCF_001515625.1 Sinocyclocheilus rhinocerous
AAAAGAGGCTAGATAAGACTAAATGAGAAAACATTAAACAAATTGAAACATGAGATGGCATTAAAAGAAACCAGGCAGAAAGGACAGGAAGAGATAAGAAAATACCAGATGAGACAAAGTGAGAAAGCTCAATAAGATTTAAGAAAAAATCGATAAAAATATAGACAAAAATTAGAATAGAAAAGAGGTGAGAATAGAAGTGATGAGGAGAGATGAGAACAGATGAGGCTAGATTAGTAGAAACGAGAAGAAGAGATGAGAGGAGATCAAAACAGGAAAATGATATCACTGGAAGGATTAGAAAGAATATGCTGAGAAGTAAATGAAGGAAAACTTGTTTGCATTAATAATATTAGTAGTAGTATGTGACAGAAGAAAATATCTGCATGCATTATCTAGTGAGAGAAGAATAAGAGCTGAAGAAACAGTACAACAGTCAAACCTCGTTCAAACTGTATTTTCCTCAGTCCACTGAGCTTCAGACACAAGACGCTCGTTCTCACACGCACACCAAGAATACACTTCTACATGGAGGTGACAGACGGTTAGGTGTCTTACCTGGGGATGCCCGGAGGGATGCGGGCTGGGCGGGAGGGGATCTGAGGGGGCGCACTGAAAGGATCCTGGCTGCTGTTGCT
>NW_015763830.1:0-638 GCF_001515625.1 Sinocyclocheilus rhinocerous
TATTTGATTTATACTAACCTGTTGCGTCAGACCTCTTCCGTTACAAATATATTTGTAATTACACATTTTAATGATGAAGTTGCCGTTTAGTACATTTAAAATCTATTAACTTGAAGTGCAATATTGAATACCACAATACAGTTAAAATTATAATAGTAGTTTAAAAGTATAAAAAGTATAAAAGTAGTTTGTGCTTTAGTATGTTACTCAACACATCAAATAAGTATACTTAAAGAATGACTTTAAAACAGTGATTTTAAATGTACTTTAAAACCTAGATTGATAATATTACATATTTTTTAGAAGTGTGTTAAGAAACACGGTCATGAAAGTGAGCCTCCCTTTAAGTACACTTTAAGCGGCCTTTTATTGCATTGATATTATATTATCTGCAAATACAGTTTTATACTTAAGTACACTACAAATGCATATTGAATACTATTAAATTTCTTTTTTTTGCAAGGGCAGGCTTTGTCTTAGGATACAAAAAATATACACAATAATTCATCCAAAATAGCATTAGTGATAGTGATTTTCATCTCAAGTAAAATTTGTCAAAGATGCGGCGAGGGCTCACTACTTAAATGCTCCCATTGGCTCCCATTGTCCTGTCTGGAGATGGGAATGACTAATTGGTG
>NW_015763831.1:0-637 GCF_001515625.1 Sinocyclocheilus rhinocerous
GTTTATGTTCTCACTGTTGTAAGACATGCCATTCAGAAGTGCGGTTCACATGTAACATGGAAAATATTCTCATAGTTTATCCATTTTTTCTTGTCTGTCTACTGGCGCACTCGTGAGGTCTCACACTTTACTATATTCCTCCCTCAAACCCGTCTCTCGCTCTGTTCCACCTTTGATGCGTATTTTCCGCTCTGTGTCAATGTCTTGCTGTAGTCAGCACAATATTGCGCCTGTAAGACTCGTGGGAGCTTGACTATAACAGAAAAACATTTATATCTGCAATATACACACACACGTACACGTTTGCTCACTGAAACCCACATATGTTGCAAACGCACATGTGCAGATGCATTTTGTTCAACTTAGCGTGTGTGGAAAATATCGCACTGCTTTCCTTATTGACTACAGATGGATTGGGTCAATAATGATGGATCTGTAAAATGCACGCTCACTGTGGGAGATGCGTATTTGTGTGCGTGTCTTTCCATATACTTTTTTAGAAAGTGGTTTGTAGCCTTTCATTTGTCTTAGGTTGTTACAGTTTGTGTGTATGTGTGTGTGTAAATCACTAAGTGTTTACTAAATTGTCATATGTCCTCTTTGTGAACAGGGACAAAAAGGCCATCCAGGACCACCA
>NW_015763832.1:0-637 GCF_001515625.1 Sinocyclocheilus rhinocerous
GGAATAAAATAAAACTGATTTCATAGGACATAGAAAAAAATCACTGGGTTTGATTCGCAGGGAACACAAACTAATCGAATTTATACTTTCAATGCAATGCAGCTCACTCTGGATAAAAGCATCTGGCAAATGCATGACTCCAACATGAATATTCAACTGCATCATAATCCCAGATGTGAAGCTCACCTGAATGTTAGATATGGCCGTGTCCGTCTCCTCCCAGACCTGACAGCATCTGCGGGTCTCCTGTGACCTTCTCCTCCTCTCTCCTCTTCAGACACGCAGCCTTCGGGTTCAGATTACGCTCTGAACAAAACAGCGACAGAGATCAGATGTTAGTCTGTGCTGTGAGCGTTTACTGTCAGATTAAGCTCCTCAAACATTCACGCATGTATAATGATAAGAGCATGTGGGAGGAAGAAAGCACCACGTGATTTACTCGAGTTACTAGAACAAAACCTGTGAAGAAGAACACATCAGACTCATAATTCATCCCAAAAACAAAGAATTACTGGACTGAGAAATATTCTCATTACCACAATGTGACGCATAAGACATACGTACACTGTATTTTTTACTTTTATATATTTTATACATTGTATTTTTATGTAATATATTATGCAATAAAAATGTAACA
>NW_015763833.1:0-638 GCF_001515625.1 Sinocyclocheilus rhinocerous
AAACGGATCAGATAGCCTGCTGATATTACATGTTCCAGAGTTTGTCTTGTGACTAATACAGCAGATAATAAACAATTCAAATATTGTAACTTGTATTTCACAAGCGTTCAACTTGAGTTCAAACTTCTGTCCAGCATGCAAAAGCTAAATGTCCCTATCCATCTCAATCAGCACTTTGTTGATATTGGAGAAATTAAAGTGACTTTTCTGCTAGTTTTGCACAGGCGTAAAATACTACACATGCCCAAATCTTTTTGTGCTTGCGCTGCATATCCTCCTCGGTACAAACCAGAGTAAGCGCAGTGAAATCAGAGCAGTGTTTTCATAGTGCTGAAGTCTTACAGCGACTTGGCAAAAGAACACCACCAACAATACAGTGCCCTGTATGACTTATTCACTGATTTAAAAACCACTGAGCCCTGGCATCAACGCAGTGTGCCATCAAACAGTGGCTCTGTTTTCCAATCATGAGATCCAGCTATAAATGCAACGCATGCAAAAGTTTATTGGGTGTTTCATTAAATGTGCAGATGAATGCATCTGAAAGCCATCTAAAAGACAAAGCAATGCCAAATCATACTTTAAAGCACGTAAAAACACTGTAATGCATGACTTAAAATGCATGACTGTATGCAATG
>NW_015763834.1:0-638 GCF_001515625.1 Sinocyclocheilus rhinocerous
AAATAATTCAAAATATTAATAAAAACGATAATAGTACCTCAATGATATTAAAATAGAGATTGTGACAAGCTCAGTGAATAAATACAAAGCAGGAGAAATAATGATTATAAATATACATTTATAATTTATATATATGTATATATGTTTATAATTTATATTAATATAATATAATATTACTGATTAAATAATTCTCCTTTAATACTAAAGCATCTATTAAAAAGTTCATTGTTTTGGGGTATTTTTATGCATTTTACAGTATAGCATCACATGTCAATGTCAACTATACTGAAATCAATTGTGAGTCGAGTCTAGTCCAAAACCTAGTGAGCTGCCTACCTAGGTAGTATTTTAAGTCAACACAACCTGAAGGCTGTTTCAAAATGCAGGCGGCATGACTATGTTGCCTTTTAAGATACTTATGCATCAACTACTGCTAATGCAGCATCACATGCATCCATAGCCATGAACTAAATCCCATAATGCACTGCATTTATTTCACATACAAGAATGCAAAGTAAAAACCAGGTTGCTCCAGAAAGTGTCTGCGTTCTGACCTCTCGTCGGTCCACAGGCGCAGTTTGTTGTGTGTGTTTTGTGTGGGGAAGCTGCTGCAGCGCTGGTGCTGAGACGCTTTCTCC
>NW_015763835.1:0-638 GCF_001515625.1 Sinocyclocheilus rhinocerous
CCAGCAGCATCAAAGCAGCAGCAGCGATCAGCGCACGAGCACAGCGCAGGCACCTGCAGGTATGAACGCATTCAAAATGTTATTTCTTTATATTCGCAAAAGCGATAGAGTGAGTTGTGCTGGTCTATAATATGGTGTTTTCTGTTTGCTTAAATGTTGCAATGCTATTCGGGTGCAACTATGGTCTGATGAAATGTTTCGTAGTAATGCTGATTGCATTTATTAGAGATGAGAGGATATTTTTCTGCCAGTTCAAATATTTTAAAGTTGTTGTTTTTTTTGCAACAGTATGTGCAAAGCTGTTTCTTCATTCCTGACAGGGAAACTGACCACATTTTCTACTGTGATGGCATTTAATGAGTTCTTATGCAACGGTGTTGACCGTTTGCTCTATTCGTTCACATTTATTAATTATAACAGCAATAATTAAAATGATATTTGATAGAGTTGAATGTATTGCCCATACTTTTTACCATAGAGGTAGGCTACTTAAAGGGCCAGTTTGCAGAAAATGGATATTCTGTCATCATTTACTCACCTTAATGTTATATCAAACCTGCATGACTTCTTTTCTTCTTTGGAGCACAAAAAGAGACCCTTTCAGTCACATTCACATTCATGGTATGGAAAAAGATGCA
>NW_015763836.1:0-638 GCF_001515625.1 Sinocyclocheilus rhinocerous
AATTACATGAAAGCTCCAGAGTGGGCTACTTCCGTGCCATTTAAACCCACCTGTGTTCCAAATTTTGAGTTTTATTGTAAATATTTCATATTTGATTAAATAAACACATCAATTTTGATTAATATTTGATCAATTGCTCTAAATAATTGTAGAACTGCTGACCAGACTGGACAAACATGGATAACAGTTTTAGTATTTGACTTTTAATCTAGATGTTTCTTTAACCTATTCTATATTTTACCTTTGGAAAGTGTGTTACTTTCTTTTCCCTGGCTGGGTACAGTCCATGAATTAAAAGGATCTGTTCTGAGCACAGAAAATTCAGTTAATGCTTTTTATATGAGTTTCAGTGTATTTCTAGCTTAGTGGATTTAGGTGCACTTATTACAAAAAAACAAAACAAAAGGTTATATTTATGGATTATAATTACAGATACAGCATTAAATCATCTTTTGGCTCAAGAAGCATCTAAGATGTTTTCATCTAACAATTACACAATTAAAATTCCAAATACAGAATATACTACAAAGACAAAAAATCATATCACGTTGCATTTAATTTATTCATTTATTAAATGTAAAACTCTTATTAATATTCATACGTTTCATCACCAGATTATAAAAAAATATATATCTTTG
>NW_015763837.1:0-638 GCF_001515625.1 Sinocyclocheilus rhinocerous
ACACACACTTTGTGCCATCTATTCCTAGAACCACACTCAGATCCATTATAACACAAAAAGTACACACTAACCAAATATAGACATACACAATCACAACATAATATTATGAATACAAACAAACTCAGCTGCTTCTGCATAAAACACATTCAAATACATACTCAGATGCTAAAGTCCACATACCCACACACACACACATAGTGTCTTCACACTGTATCTGGTCTGTCAGATCATTTAGCTCTTTTATGAGAAGAGGCAGAGTTCTGGCTAACCACAGTATCCCTGATTTGCAGCTTTCTGGCTCATTCCCAAGATCTCAGCTTACATATCATAACGCTCCATCTCAACCCTACAGCACCCAAAGCCTGTGTCTTTATATAATACTAAACAATATAGTCATAAATGTGTCCATGTCTCACTATGGAGCAAAAATTATGTAAAATGAGAAAAGGTTCAACTGGAATAAATCATTTTTACAATCAAATTATGACTTTATGTGACATTTAAGATTTAAGTTCAACTCGAAGATAATCTTTGAATTTTCCATATGACTACACAAGACATAATTTATTTTATTTACAGGATATGGACAATTAAGCCATACAGTACAGTATACAGACAATAATATCTGTCAATAATTT
>NW_015763838.1:0-638 GCF_001515625.1 Sinocyclocheilus rhinocerous
CTCTCTCTCTCTCTCTCTCTCATACACCGCGCACACGCCTTATTTGAAAACGGCCTGAATTTCAACTTCAAGTTTCCATTGCGCAATAGTCTCTAATCAATGGCTAAAAGTTCAAAGGCAAAATTGATGTATCACAGCTAAACAATAAATAAAAAGATAAATAATTAGAATAAGCGTAGCCTATTACTAATCAATGCTTTGACAACCAATGCTATTCACGAAATCTAAACTGTAGACAGATAAACTGTAACTTGAAGGGTTTATGCGTTGAATTGATATTCCAACAAACCCTATTGAACAGTTAAAAGCACTACTGTATTCGGTGCACTGTAGGTCTTATTATATTATCTTATAAACTTTAACAAGTCTGCTCAGCATTTATTGATGGAAAATGAATTTGAATGTAAATTGATATTCTGTAGAGGTCAATGGCTGTCCACTGGTGACATCCCATTGTTTGGTGTTAAGATGTTTCAGAAATTAATATGATGTGCTATTGCACCATCCAGTGGTTGTAAAAAGATATTAAAGCATTGTTACATGAAGAGACTTTAAAGTAGCGAAGTATTTAGCACTTCAAATTTGAATTCACACATGCAAAAATTGTTAATTAAATGCAAAATGCATAAAACTTAAGC
>NW_015763839.1:0-638 GCF_001515625.1 Sinocyclocheilus rhinocerous
GCGCACGGGACGGCCGTCAGGGCCAGAACCAGAACCAGCCACCGAAGCCAGCCCAGGCCCCATAATGAAGCCATGAGCCTCCCTCCACTTCACTCTACACACCTGACAACAAGAGAGGAGAATGAGGACAGAGAGAGAGAGAGATTGTTATTTTTATTTTATTGTATTTATTTATTTCTCTCATTTATTACTCAATAAGTGTCTCCTTTTTTACTTTGGTGGTGTAATTATATTGTGTATTTTATGCTTTGGCAATACTGTAACACAAAATGTCATGCCAATAAAGCAACTTGAACTCTCTCTCTCTCTCTCTGAAGAGATGAAAATGAAAGTGCTATAAAAATGCTAGCAACATATCAATAATACCAAAAACATGCTAACAGTAACAACATGCTAATCATGTTAGAAAAAGGCTAGCATCATGCTAGCAACGTGCTAATCATGCCAAAAACATTCCAATCATGCTAGCAACATGTTAACAACATGCTTATCATGCTAGCAACGTGCTAATCATGCTAAAACATGGTAACGACATGTTAAATAATGCTAGTAATGTGCTAGCAAACATCTAAACCTGCTTCAAACTTTCAGGTTAGGCTTTCTCAAGCCAACTTCAAAGTTTGTTCACAAACTTTACT
>NW_015763840.1:0-638 GCF_001515625.1 Sinocyclocheilus rhinocerous
CAGGTCATCCCATCTGCCATTGTTTTGTCAAACAGGTTGTCCTGCTCCAAACTCCACAGAGCTACAGTGTTTACGTTCTGCTTATTTATAGTTCTCTTTGAACACTAAACTGAGATATGAGGTATATTTTTAGCATCCAACGTGGAAATTCCTAAGAAAATATTAAAATCAGTTGTGCATGATGTTCATTATCAATCTGAGCCCCCTGTTTAGACACTTTTATGCATTATTATTGTGCCAAATATTGAAATCATACAAATGTGTCAAATATTGAAATCATACAAACTTAACATCACACTTTATGTAGTAAGTCTCTTAAGAGTGAATGTTGTGATTGATTACTTCCATACAACAGTCACTGGGTTAGAAGCACAGGTTATTCTGATTACAATATTAAGAGCGAAAACTCAATAACATTCTGACAAGGAATCATTTGTGCTCATTTAACAGAGTAAATCAATAAAACTTAGCAATTACACCAAACAGTTTTTATTATTTTCAAACACACAAATGCATGCATGAACACACACTAGTAAGCACAGATACAAAGATAAAAACACCCAGCACCGGTTATTCAGGTCTTTCTGACAGCTCTAGGTGGGTTTCACTGAAAGAACATCATTTAAATGTCCCTTCAG
>NW_015763841.1:0-638 GCF_001515625.1 Sinocyclocheilus rhinocerous
AGTGTGGTTGCAAGCCAACCTCAAATCCCCAGGTTCAGGCATATAAATTGTCGTATGCGTCTACACTTGTCTTTTCTGTTGAGGCCGCTGCTGCGCATAATTGTTTCTGCCTCACATTTGGCAAAGCTTGAGCCGATATCTAATAAAACCTGCATGCGGCATGCATGAGCTGCTGACAGATCGGTGTCGGACGAGAACAAGAGAAACAGATTTGAAAACTGTCACCTCATTGCTGGTTCGGCCCTCGAATGGACTCCCTAATTGAATAATCGAAAATGTTCTTGGAGGAAATTAAAAAATCACTCTTGAGGAATTGGGTTATCTAAGTAGAAAATTACTGTATTGATTTTTGTTAAGGAGTTGCATTGCTTGTGGGAGTGAATTCATTTTCAATGCATTCTCCATTTCTCTTGAGGATGAATTATTTTCTTAATTAGTTATCGCTTTATTTTTTCACACGTTTGGATCACGGTAGTCTCATGTATGAAAACTTTTGACTATACGCTCTTATTTTGGCAAAGAACCAGCCACTTAGACAGAAGGAAGCGACCAACATAACATGATCAACCAAAGTCTATTTTGTTTTTATGTGCTGTTTAGGTGCTGTTTTATTTTGAGATAGATTATATCACAGTGAT
>NW_015763842.1:0-638 GCF_001515625.1 Sinocyclocheilus rhinocerous
TAGCATCGCAGAGCCACAGTTTTTACACTTTTCAGGGAAATCAACTTATACTTGTCTATGCATATTAAAGGGATAGTTCAATCAGAAATGCAATTTCTGTCATCATTACTCTCTTTTATGTTGAACCTGTAAGACTTGCTTTCGTCTGCAATAATATTTTGAACAATGTTTCAACTGCTGTTGTCCATTTAATCAAAGTCGGTGGTGTCCAAAACAACACTGGACCAAACTGACTATCACTGTACAGACCAGAAACACTGAAATTATATTTATTTAATATTTATTTTGAGTACTGAAGAAGAAAGCAAGTCTTACAGGTTTGGAACAACATGACGGTTAGTGAGTAAATGATGACAGAAATGTCCTTTTTAGGTGAACTGTCCCTTCAAGCCCGAACAGGAGAACATCAGATAAATGACACGCTTCAGCTTTAAAGTGTGTGATGTGAATGCATGCAATGGTGTGAAATATCTATCTATAACATTTGAGTCAAGTGTATCCCATATCCATGAGATGATTAGCTGGGCTGCCAACAGCACATGTGATATATAGTTAATTCACACCGGCTGCGAGCTATAAAGTGATGGAAAAAGAGGGCTCAACACACTGACTTACCTTGAATGAACTGTGGACTAGTG
>NW_015763843.1:0-634 GCF_001515625.1 Sinocyclocheilus rhinocerous
TAATGACAGAATTTTCATTTTTGGGTGAACTAACCCTTTAATCCTTCTCTTTATTCCAGTTTCTGCGTTTCTCCAGCACTACGGATCCTTCCAGGGTCTTTAATTTCATGAGACAACACTGGAAACTGAGGCAGCCAAACCTGGTGGTGTCAGTGGTTGGTGGTGAAGGAAGGTCAAAGGTCAAGAGCTGGGTGCGAGACGTGTTGAAGCAGGGGCTGGTTAAAGCAGCACAGAGCACAGGTGTCGTATTCTCTCCTCACATAATGATTCATTTACTGTTCATTCATTTTCATTCTGCTACTTTCACAACAGTGTTAAAGTGTTGATATTTGAGTAGAAGTTTTAGATCTCCAGACTGTAATTTTTAGACTTGCTTGTTTTAAGAACATGTTAGTTGTTTATTTGTAAAAAGGTTTGTATGCCATGTGACTTTTCGTTTGTAAATGTCACCTGAAATGCATGATGAGAAAAAGAGAAGTGCATGACCACAGTGAATTTACTCAGTGACGGGTATTGCAAGCAATTATATGAATCATACATTCATCTTTATACAAGGCGAGGCTTTATACAAGGTTATATATGTAGTGCTGTCGCATCCAAAATAAAAGTTTTTGTTTACATAATATATGTGTGT
>NW_015763844.1:0-638 GCF_001515625.1 Sinocyclocheilus rhinocerous
AAATTAATTTGTCAAAATACAGGACCATTGAAGTTAAATGCAGCTAAAAATGGAGACTAGTTGGATTTTCCTTTATACATGTGTGAATTTTAACCTAAAAGCTAACTAATTTTAAATCTTTCTAATTCTTGCTTGATTGTTAAACATGAAGTTGCAATGAACTTTATAACACATATGGATAATACTTACAATATTGATTGATTTGAACCTGATTTTTTGAAGAAAAAAAAATATATATATACTGTATATATACATATATATATAGCTTCAAATGTGGTTTCAGTTCTAAAATGTCACGTTTTTAAATATGGAAGACCAAACTGAGCACAGGTTGTGGATAAATGAGTTCAGTGGTGGTTAGTTAGATGGAACTAGTCTGGCAGTAAATAGAGGACAGAAGTCAAACACAATATTTGAACTTGAGGAACTTTGATCTGCAAATATGGTTCACAGAACACAAATTGGGCTGTAATAAAATGTTGTTGTTGAATTTGAACATAAACAGTTAAATGTATGTTGTGAAGAGTATTTTAGAATAATAAATGAAAATGCTCAATTAGAACATTTTTAATGATAAATATACAACTATATGGAGCAGTTTGGTTAGGCCACATGTTAAGGGAGGTTAAAGAGGTTTT
>NW_015763845.1:0-638 GCF_001515625.1 Sinocyclocheilus rhinocerous
ATTTATTTTTGGTTTCTACATAATAATAAATAATCACAATTTGAGGAATCATTCATGTCTGGAGCACAAACACTAAAACTTTAATACTTAACATTAGAGATTATCGCATAACTATCAATAATGAGCGATTAAAATGGTTCTATATGTTTCTTTCTAGTTCAGGTCCTGAAAAAGAAGCGCATTATAAACCCTCTGAGTCCTGCAGCATCTCAATGCCGCTGGAATCTCCTGATGTTCATTCAGGCGTGAGGATAACACACACACACAGAGGTCTGAGACGCACACACCTGCACGCTGGAATCTTATCATCTGCATTTATTTACCTGTGTGACATCCACAGGAGACGACAGAATTCCCTGGAATCCCTCTGATCACTTCATGCTCCCAGGAGAAAAATTACACTGGCTTTTCACATCCTTCAACCTGCTGGAAAACAGGTCCGCGGCTGCAGCTGCACGGAACGCTTTGAATGACAGCTGGAGCGAGACATTGGATCATTAAGACATTCAAAACTTGATTTCAAACACCACAAGACCCTTAAAAGGTATTATGGCTTTATGTGGGGTAATGGATGTACTAAATGATCATACACCAAAGAGTACCACAGATTTACCACGGTGCATGTTTGAACTAAAAAA
>NW_015763846.1:0-638 GCF_001515625.1 Sinocyclocheilus rhinocerous
TTTTTTTCCTGTCTGAAATGACTATAAAAGATATATTTTAGGTGTAGTAAATTCTTCTCATGCATAGCTTTCAATTTCTCATTTTGTGATTGATCAGATACCATCTATGATGAGGATGAAGTTCTGCTTGCTCTTGCTGAACAACTGGGGAACTTCACCATGCTGGTTGGAGGCCCTGAATATGTGCATTGTCTCCTTGTAAGCTTTTTGACTTGATTTCATACTGAAATTGACTAAATGAAATAATTCCTGCTTTGAATTAGTTTGCATTTTATTTGTTGACTTACGAGTTGTTGTTGTTTTTTTAGCCCCCTTTGGAGAGTTTGGCTACAGTTGAAGAGACAGTGGTGCGAGACAAGGCAGTGGAGTCCCTGCGGAAGATCTCCCATGAGCACTCTCCAGTGGACCTGGAAGTGCACTTTGAGCCTCTGGTGAAGCGTTTGGCCAGTGGAGACTGGTTCACGTCACGTACCTCTGCCTGCGGACTCTTCAGCGTCTGCTACCCACGAGTGTCCAGTACAGTCAAAGCTGAGATCCGCCAGTAAGTTTAATATATTTGTGAGGAGTGTTTTGTTGTAATACTGCATTTTCATTTTGGAAACGTTGATGCATTTAATACAGGATTGTTCACACTAAGA
>NW_015763847.1:0-638 GCF_001515625.1 Sinocyclocheilus rhinocerous
ATGAAATATCCTATTTCTTCAAACAATAGTGAACATGCCAATGCTAAAACCAAAGTTCCCTAATTATATGAAAGTAACTCTCCTTTTGGTTTGGTTTGTCTTCATTATAATTAACTGTTCTAAACATTGTGTTACAGCAGCACTAATAGTAAAATTGTAGCAAAATGTAAGAAAGCCACATATATTTTAGCTTTTTTTTTCTCTGTTATCTATAGTATTTGGTATCAAATACTCATCAAAAATGAAAAAAAACTCCAACAAGATGTTACACAAGAAAATTAACATACTGCAACATCTATGCCCTATAACCTTGGGAATTTAATGAAAACTGACCAATCTTTAAATTTTTGTTTTGAACAAACATGTTAGCTTGTACCCTTAAGTTAGGTAACAGTTAATGCAATTGTATTTTCTAAAGTATAATTCTTTCCAAAAGAAAGAATTTCTCAAAACTGTAAACACTTTTCCTGTTTCATGTTTCAGATCTGTCAAACCTTCTTTTCAAAACTTCAAAAAGACTAATTCAACATTTTACACCATGTGTTCATGTAAAAAGTCATTCAAGAACCATCAGTATGTCATCACAACCTTAACACAGTTAACACACAGTTGTGAATAAAATTGTTCACACACCATTC
>NW_015763848.1:0-638 GCF_001515625.1 Sinocyclocheilus rhinocerous
AGCAAATGAAACCTTATTGTAAAGTGTTACCAGTGTTTTTAAAAATTAACCTTAAATGAGTGGCAGATGATGGCAGAGCCAATGTTATAATATTTAAATCATATAACTGTTATTTAAACAAAGAAATGTCGACTTAAAACCCAATAAAACATTTACAATTCTGTACGTTCTATAGGTCACTAATCAAATAACCAAATTTGTGAAATTTGACAATGTTAATTTCAACTTTTCATTAAATTGTTATACTAATACTACAATATGTAATTGTTTTATTAAATTATTATAAAAATACAATATAGAAGCATTTTCACTAGTGGTCTCAGACTTACTATTACTCTATATGACCCTGCAACATTATTAAAACACTGTAATCTTGCCAGATTTATAGTTTTAATTTCAATAGTAATGACTGACAGTAAGCAGCCAGCGTACATGTTGTTAGCACGGCTTCCTCAGTGAAAATCCCTCGAGCGTGCTTTGAGGGGTAATGAGAAGGGGATCCTGCCAAGAGACCCCTGATGTGGCCGATGACAAGCGAGTTCAAGGTGTGAATAAAGCCCCAATACAGCTTCTCTCCATTACCTCTCAATGTTTTTTTTTTTGTCCTTCCTCATGAATATGGAGGGATTTGGCTCATG
>NW_015763849.1:0-633 GCF_001515625.1 Sinocyclocheilus rhinocerous
TGATAAATTTGAAAATATATTAAAATAAAATGTTAAATTGTAATAATACATTTCACAATGCTGCTGCTTTTACTGCATTTTGATCAAATAGATGCAGTCTTCGTAAGCATAAAGACTTCTTTAAAAGAATGTTGGAACCATAGTGTACATGAGACTCCATGAGAGCAGTTAAAAGCTGTAAGACGTGGAAGAAACATTTTTGCTTGCATAATAAATAATTTATGGCTAAATAAATGTATTTATGCCAATAGGTGTCAGTATAAAGTCCAAGAACATTGTCACATAGCACAATTTGCCATTTTAATTGAAATTTGTGATTGTGACACTTTTAATAAGAATGAATCAATGGTCTTGCATGGGTGGTTTTAAACATATTCTCATTTAATTATCTTTATAGTTCTGTTTGTTCTTTTTTAGCTGATTATCTGTACGCTTCAATGTATGGGGACCTCCACGAGTAAACATAACTGTTGACCCACTCTGCCTGTTGGACTAGCTTGATTGTGAGACCATATGTTTCAATGCTCATGGATTAGCAAACAGTGTATTAGAGAGGCAGAAGTGGCTTCCTTCTAATTAATGATTTAGCACCTCACAGGTACACACACACACACACACACACACACACACAGT
>NW_015763850.1:0-637 GCF_001515625.1 Sinocyclocheilus rhinocerous
TCTCTCTCTCTCTCTCTCTCTCTCTATCTCTCTCTGTCCAATCTACCAATATATATGTGTATATATTATCTGATATATCTGTATCTTATTAGCCCAGCTGAAAATGGTTGTGCTACTTAAAGAAGTGTGGAAAAAAGTGTGGAAAAATAAGAAGAAAGGGGATAGCATGGACTAATAACAATAAATGGGTGGTAAATTCATTTTTAAATCATCATGGATGGATGAATCTATGTTTGAGCTTTTTTTGTGGTACGTTTTGAATGCTAACACATGTACAAGTTCTTCAAAGCCCCCAGATGGACTCCATTTTACCTCTGTTAACAGTTGATACCTAAAACCAATGCATTGAACCATAGAAGAACTAAAGAAAGATGATCTGAAGATCCAAATATAACATCTACACAGCAGTTCTTGAACATTATTCTGCAAGGAATTAGCGAGGACCCTTTATTTAAATGCTGTTGAGATGTTAGCCCATGACATTTTTACCACACTTCTGTGTGAATTCCCCTATCCGAGAATATCTGGCACTTTTCAATGTCAGCTGATCTTCTTGAAAGCATCCAGCTTTTGGTCTCAAACCTTCAGTGCCCCAGAGCACATGATAAGGCCAACACCTTGCCTCTCTGGGCTTGTT
>NW_015763851.1:0-638 GCF_001515625.1 Sinocyclocheilus rhinocerous
TAAAATTGCAATGACAATGGAAAATATTAAAATAAAACCTAATTCAAAATATTAATAAAACTATAACAATATAAACTGTTATATTTATGAACAAACATTAATTAAAAAAATAACAATATTTATGAATTAATATTAACCTAAATTAATAAATGCTGTAAAAAATATTGTTCATTGTTAGTTCATGACAACAAATGCGTTACCTAATGTTAACAAAATAAAGCTTATTGTAAAGTGTTATTAAGATATGTAGTCTCAGATGTTTTATGAATCAGTTTTATGATTTTGATTTCTTCTCTCTTTCTTCTTTTATTTCTTCCTTCCAGGAACTTAAAGTCTAGGTTATTTCCGAAGCCTTTGCACTTGTGCAGTGGATAGCAGCCTCTTTATTTCCATTAGAGCTGTTATTGTTATTATTTCAGACACCAGTGCCAACAACACTGAAAATGGAAAGTGAGAAGAGAAGCAAGCAATCTGCCATGTTGGTGGGGAGCTGCAAATACAATCTAATGGGGTCTAAGTTTGCAGATATATGTACCACAGTCTATACACATTTCAAAATGTTTTAAAACTTTTAAATGTATTTTATTGATTACTTTTTTTTTTTTCTTTTAGAGTAAATCAAAACATGTACATGTGGA
>NW_015763852.1:0-638 GCF_001515625.1 Sinocyclocheilus rhinocerous
ACCCCAAATGTTGTTGGGACTTATTGCCACATTAATGATAAATGGTGTTACGAATTTAGCCTGCTAGAACTGTTCATTTATTAATTTAGTGGGATTACATTCCCACAACCTGCTGTTAACTTAACAGACCGTTCAAGCTTTTTATATACAGTTATGTAGCTTAGGACAGTTTGTTCTTGTACTTCATATTAGTCATTTTGAATTTCATATTCACCATGTTCCATCATTAGACCATCGCTCATAAACAAAAGAGCTCTAATCCGTCTGAAAATTGCCAGGGAGAACAGGAGGATTGCGTGTTTGCATTTATGTCAGTCATGGGAGACTGCAATTGTTCTTTCATTAGGAGCCGCTAACATGCTAATCATCTGTTTAATTACCAGCGCTAGCGAGTGGGCTCAAGTAAGCATGGAGAAGTGCTTGGTGGATTGAAGCAAAGAACTTCTAATGGTATTCAGAAACTCTCTGCTAACACGCTCAGAATCTAAAACTCAGTCTCTGATGCTCAGTGCTAGTACTAATAGGAGTAGGGTTGCCAACCATCCTAATATACAAAAATTGTCCTGTTTTTCAGGGAACAGAACTACGTTCAATGCAGTGGCGTAACTTTGCTTTGAAAAGTGGTGGGGACACCGCAC
>NW_015763853.1:0-638 GCF_001515625.1 Sinocyclocheilus rhinocerous
CTTAGCATTAGCAGTTTTGAAAGATTTTTATGACTGAACAATAATAATAATGATGTTTAAGCAGCACTAATTCTGTGTGGGTCATCACCTCCAAAGCCATTTCTCCTTGTCAATTCAATCTTCCCACTTGGGAAAGAGAAAAATAAGGAGACGGACAGAAAGCAGATAGGACACAACTAGAGACATTAATCGGGAGAAAGTCCTTGGTCTTCAGAGGCAGTGAGTGCTCATCTCTGAGACTGACGGCAGATCATCTGTTCTTCGTATTGTTTTCTCCCCCGTCTCTCAGACGGAGTTTCGTGGGTGTTGCGTCTTGCTGAGCAAATTGAAATCGCCAAGTGGCATGGCTCATGCTAATTGCTCTGTGGAACGTGTAAAGTTTATTGAAGGTTGCTATTGTAAAGCTGTCCACACTTAACAATCACCGTCCGTCAACTACAGTGGTTCAGCCTGTAGGATTGCAGAATGACTAAAGAAGGGTTAAGGCCTGGACACACCAAGCCGACTTCAAAGAACTAGTGGCGACGAAAGCCGACGGTGTTGTCGCCTCGCGTCTGCAGCGTCGGACCAAAAAGCTGCGCTCGAACACACCCCACAGACTACAGCCGACGGCAAACTAACACGTGCGTTCTGCGCAT
>NW_015763854.1:0-637 GCF_001515625.1 Sinocyclocheilus rhinocerous
ACTGTTTTGTACAGCTAAAAATAGCTGGACGCGGATGAGACCGAAAGCTAGACCCACAGAATTTGCAAATGAGCGCGTTCGCTCTTACGGGAAAAAGAAGGTGGATAGACAATATACATACATGCGCACAATTATAAAACTTAAACTGAAATTATAAAGAAAACTGACAATATAAATAGAAAACCCCAATTAAACTTCTAATATCATCTCACTGATAAAACAGCACTGCCCTAAATATGAACAACAGTAAAGTGATGCTTGACTTAAACGACACTGATAAACACATCAAATATCTGGGGTTGAGTGTTCCCGCACTTTATCACTCCCTGTGTACTGTTGTGGAACTGCGACTAACTTAATTAACAGGTGCGACAAATGTGTTTTCACTTCAGATTAGTAATTTACACCACAAACAACCTCCCGCTCTCTCTTTCATAACTTCAAGTGCGTGCGCTCTGACCCAACCGACCACGTTCACGCGCTGGATTACTAAAGTGTTGCCAATTTAGCAATCTTGTTGCTAGATTTAACAACTTTTCAGACTACCCTAGCAACTTTTTTTTTTCAAAATGCACCTAGCAACAAATTTAGCTATTTTTTAGTGCTGTCAAACGATTAATCGCGATTAATCGCATCC
>NW_015763855.1:0-638 GCF_001515625.1 Sinocyclocheilus rhinocerous
CATGTTATTTAAAGGGATAATCCACCCAAAAATGAACAATCATTTATCGTTTGTGCCTTTTTTCTTCTGTGGAATGCAAAAGGAGATATTTTGTAGAATGTCTCTGTTGTCCATACACTGAAAGTCAGTGGGGTCCAATGTTTTTGTTCCCCAGTGGTGTTCAAAATATCTTACGACATGAGGGTGAGTAAATGTTTTTAATGCAGTTTGAAGGGATAGTTCACAAAAAAAAATTAGTCATTTATTCACCATCATGTCGTTCCAAAAAGTTTCGGTTCCATTGACTTTCATTGGCATTTGCTGTTTTGTCATATCAAATGATTATACAATTAGAATTGTCTTCTTTTTTTTCTTTTTCTTTTTTGATTTAGAATTATTTTATTTCCCTTCTGAATTGATCAGCTGATCGGATGCCTTCTTCCTCTGCTAATTGACCACCAAGCTTCTTGTTTAGACAGACAGTGTCAAAACAGCATCTCGCCATGGCAAGTTTGTTATGTGCATGCGATTTGTTCTGTTAGGGAGACAGTTCTGTCCTGAAACCTGTTGCGTGTCAAGCAGTACTGGCCCCAGGTTACGTCCGAGTGTGTGTCTGTGTGTGTGAGGCAGAGGCCTGCACTGCAGCTGTTAATGCTGCA
>NW_015763856.1:0-638 GCF_001515625.1 Sinocyclocheilus rhinocerous
CAGCATACCTTTTTGTAGCATAAAATACGATGCAGTGTGCGAGTATGAACAGTTTCTCACCTGTTCTCGGAGCGCGTTGATGATTTCTTCGTCCTGGGGTCTGGCTTGCCCTCTTTCTCTCATTTCCTGTTTCAGTCTTTGAAGCTCGCTGGTCATGGCTCGCTCCACTTCCATTCCCTAAACATACACAACGCAGCTCACTAATCAAACCACTGTATGTCCGAATGCTTTTTCAGCTTTCAGATATGTTCATAAATCAAATGGGCGATATCCAGAAGAAGCGACATTGAGAAAATAAAGTAACAATAAAAATAAGATGTGTTTTTCCACTAAGGAATGCGTCCCATTTTCACAATGAATAGGAGTTAAGTTCGCTTGATAAGAGCTGAACAAAAGCACGCATTGGCTGATCGGGGGCCTCTGGTGATGAACCTGATTCAGCAGATAACTGGATAGATGTCAGCGTGCATCACACGCCTTCAGAACCTGATCAAAGCGCTGCATGACTGATGCAGCTTGGCATCTTGGTCTTGGCAGTGGCATCATCATGCCAGATGTGAGCGTTTATGGGACGGGGGTGGGAATAACCCCACGCTCAACAGCATATGGAGGGGTGGCTAGAGGTCCTGGTTCAGTTA
>NW_015763857.1:0-638 GCF_001515625.1 Sinocyclocheilus rhinocerous
CAGCAAGAAAGAAAAGAAGGACGAGAAGGATAAAGATAAGGACAAAGACAAGGAAAAGGGAGACGCTACAGCCAAGAAAGATGACAAAAAGGAAAAGAAATGAACCTGAACTGGAATGAACTTGGGCTTACACAATCTTGGCTGTATAAGGGAGGAATTCAACGTTTCTTTGCCTCGTCTTGTAACAGTCTGCAGTTTAAATTGGGCATTTTTCTGTCTTTTTGATTTAAAGGACTTACTTTTGGTTTTGATTAAGAGAGAGAGGAATTTGTTTCTGATGTTTCTTTCCCTTTTTGATGTTTTGGTCCTTTTCAAGGTTGACCTATTTACACTTACATTATAGTACCATTATTAGACCATCGAAATATCAAGACCAGCGTTACAGCAAAGTCCCACTGCAGACATGTCATTGTATTTACACTGAGATTTCTTTTTTTATCATAAAAAGCAATGTCAAACAAGCTTCTCCGGCCTAACCTGTTTTTATTTTGTTCACTACATGCAAAGCTTGCAGTTTGTTGTTTATTGCAGTGTTCATTTAAACATGTTTTTCCTTGCTAGTTTATAAAAGAAAACGTTTCATGTTTGCTCTATAATTAAAGCAGCACTATGTAACTTTTGGCGCTCTAGCGGTTAAT
>NW_015763858.1:0-638 GCF_001515625.1 Sinocyclocheilus rhinocerous
CTGCCTTAGTTATTGTTTGTTATTAAAATTTTAATCAGGTTACTTTAAATTCTCTTTCACTTGCCCCTTCACAAAATCCACAAGCGTTAATGTCGAGCCCTGAATATATTTTTCTAAGTGTATTTCCGGGGCAAGAAAATGCATTTTCTTGACCTGAAATACATAGAGGTCAAAATGCTTTTAAAAAATATATTTCTACATTCAAAATATATTTTCAAAGACGGCCCAAAAATATATTGGTAGCAAATAAATTTACTTTAACAAATATATTCTTTTGGCCATTTTTTGTATATTTTGAAAACATATTTTTTTGCTGTATGGGATTGCTATCATTGGAGTCCTAAGGACCTTGTGCCCATCCCTAATTTTATTTGTTTAGGATATATTTCATTTTTTTTGACATTCCAGTTCCAATGTCTAAATATTAACTCAGAGTTAAAAGCAAACATCCGTTGAAGCTCTGACTCTGTCCACATCTGCTGGTGTGCTGGATTGCGAGGGAGGAGCGCATCCCAGAGCCTCACACCTGAATGAAAGAGAGCTTAGAAACATATAACTCACCTCTGGCGTGTTCTTCTTAAAGTCGCGGCTCTGGTCGATGAGTTTTTTCCTGGACTGCTCGCTGTCATCCTGCCGGC
>NW_015763859.1:0-638 GCF_001515625.1 Sinocyclocheilus rhinocerous
CTAGAGGCTCTGTTGTTGTCTAGACAAGCAAGGTAGATGATGGTACGACTGAAACCATCCACACAGCCATGGAACACCATCCTCCATCTCACAAGTTTGTGGTTTCCGTCTATGTGCCTAAGAGAAATTGAAACCAGAGTAAATTATGTGTGGTAAAAGTATAGTACGGTCAAGGTTACGCATCAATAATTTAAACATTAAATGGATTTTGGTACTTGGTCCATATTGTTGTAGACTTCAAATTTGGAAGGTAGCACATAGTTCTAATCAAGTGTTTTTATCTCCCAGTTTGGGAACAACTGATTTAAAGGTGCAGTATGTGATTTCTTAGATATGATGTTGATATTTCAAATCACCAAAACAAACACTCCCCAACCCAAAAGGATCACAACCATATCTTCATAGCTGCGCCCCCAAATTCACGAACACGCTTTAATGAGTGTATATGTCCCCTGCTGCTGACTGGCTACAAGTGTGTTTTGGTACTTGGTTCAATCCACTTTTAACAGCGTTTTTCATATGGCGTTATTTTACTGTCAAATGTCGAGAGCAAGAATTCATTTCTAAGGAAATCCGCGTGCGAGCGGAGAGGTTCGCGCTTGCGCATCATAGCAATGTACTTTCGCGCTACAACAGTG
>NW_015763860.1:0-638 GCF_001515625.1 Sinocyclocheilus rhinocerous
CACACACACACACACTCACACAGAGCTGCTTCACTACATCACGTGAGTGACCAAAACATGTTAAAGCAATGACAGTGCAATATTATTATCCTAATATACAACCAGTCGGAATGGGATCTCTTCTGAGAATCAAATAAGAGCCTGCTGGTACACTGATATTCCTGTTTTTGTTTTGTTGTTCAGAATTGAAGTGTATCCAGGAAGATTTTACAGTTAGCTCTTGTCAGACAATCAGCAGCATTCCTTAAGGATCCCTTCAAGACATTTGGACAGTTCATTTGACTTCTGTTGTTATCTATTGTATACAGAAACCTATATATATATAGGTTTCTGTATACAATAGATAACAACAGAAGTCAAATGAACTGTCCAAATGTCTTGAAGGGATCCTTAAGGAATGCTGCTGATTGTCTGACAAGAGCTAACTGTAAAATCTTCCTGGATACACTTCAATTCTGAACAACAAAACAAAAACAGGAATATCAGTGTACCAGCAGGCTCTTATTTGATTCTCAGAAGAGATCCCATTCCGACTGGTTGTATATTAGGATAATAATATTGCACTGTCATTGCTTTAACATGTTTTGGTCACTCACGTGATGTAGTGAAGCAGCTCTGTGTGAGTGTGTGTGTGTGTG
>NW_015763861.1:0-638 GCF_001515625.1 Sinocyclocheilus rhinocerous
TATATTTACCTTAAAAAACAGTCATTCTCTTTGACTTTCCTTTCCTTTGACATGCTTCCTGTAGCAAAACGTTGATTCTTTCCAATGTGAATATGTCGTCCTCCATGATTTTCCCATTAAATATCACAATGATATATCTTTTCATATGTAGAGAATGGTGTTGTCCAACCATGTATGGTGTCCCGTTGTAGAGTGTCTGAAATAGAGGATGATTAGAAACACTTTTGTAATGTTTGAATGTCTTCACCCTTTTTTAATGTTTTAATCATGAAGTTCTTAAACTGGAAGGTGTATAAGGCTTTTATATGTTAATATTTCTGTATATATATATTGTAATATTTTAAATACTTACAATACGTCACCATGATAATGACGCTAATTTATTTAGGTAAATCCATAATTCCTGTTTCAGATGCTCTCGATGTGTGATATACAGAGACGTCCTGCCACTCACACGCAGTTGTCAAATAACATGCATTAATACATTATTAAAATGCAACATTATTCAACCTGTTTAACTGGGAGGGCATGACAGTCCTTTGGAAATCACCTGAGGTTTAGCTGAGAAAACACCTCAGGAGCCAGTTGCATGAATGTAGCCTTATAAAGACTGTGTCTTAAGAACTAGACTGACCAAG
>NW_015763862.1:0-638 GCF_001515625.1 Sinocyclocheilus rhinocerous
CCATGAACAATTCTCCATTGTAAATCTCCTGTCTTTTTGGTCAACGGTGATTTGTAAAAGACTCTCCACTTTTGTCTTCATTCAAATAAAAAAAAATCATGCCAATGTGTATCTATCCTGTTGCTCAACATTTTCTTGTTAAAAGCAATTATGCAGTAACTTTCTGTCACAGGAAAAAAAAAATCAACACTTAAAGAATCAGCTTTATCAAGATAAAACTCGGTGTATCCATTCAACTTAAGAGACACTCTTAAGTGTCAAAGAAAAAAAAACACTCTTCCAAGTCTGGAGTACACAGTCCGTTATTATAGTCCAATAACAAGAGTCTCTCGTGATCACTTAGAGCAGATTCCCATCTCTGAAGAAGTTGTGCCGTAACGCAAGAAGAATTCATCCCAAGATGTCGAGATGTTGCTTCTTTGTTTTTTAAAATCACGTCCAGCTACTTCCAGCAGGCGGACAAGAGTCAACATTTTGTTGTCTATAAGTGCTTTATTTAGTCCAGGAAGGAAAAAATTGTTTCAGTGGATTAAATGTTCTTCTAAAAGCCAGCAAAGAGATTTTAAAACCTCCACTTTTTGAAAAGTAAAAAGATTCCACACTTTAAGAATATTCTTGTAAAAAACAGGTAAAAGGAA
>NW_015763863.1:0-637 GCF_001515625.1 Sinocyclocheilus rhinocerous
AAAATAATGTTATTTTTAGCAGCATCATATGACCCCTTTAAACAAGTTTATTAAAACAAACACAGCCCTATTTAGATGTTTGTCTGAGTCTGTTGTGTCTACTAGCTCTATTGTGGTAAATATTCATGTATTTATGTTAGGGTATTTGTTTAACACCACTGTGACTATGCCATTGTTTCCTATAAGCTCATTTAATTTTTTACGTTTTTATGTAAAGGCATTTCTGTGCCTCTTTTATTTAGAGCACTTCAGCTAAACACTCTGCATTTGAGACAAAGGCCACTTAACTAGCACTATTATTATTTAATGAAGCGCCGATTATGTTCCTCGCTGCCCTATATTTACAGAACCAGATTTGAGGGTAAATGTGATTCATAAGGATCTGCATGTAAAAATAATCTTGAAGTGAAAATAATTGCACGGCAGCTTTGTGGCCAGATAACGACATCCACCTCGTCAGGATCTGACTGTCTGTTTTTGTTTGTTTGTTGTTTATCAAGTCGTGTTCTGAAGGTGTTTGACTCTGGGTCTTTCTGCGACGGATCGTCGTGGGCGTCTGGTGTTAACGCTTATTTTTAACCTCTATAGGAAGTTGGCAGTGTTGGGGAGTAACTAGTTACATGTAACGGCGTTACGT
>NW_015763864.1:0-638 GCF_001515625.1 Sinocyclocheilus rhinocerous
GTCACACATCTGCTTGGAAAGTTTGTACACTGTAGATAAGAATGAAAACTTGACTTTGCTGACAGTCAATACACAAAGAAGATGTTTAAATGTTAATGAGGTACCAGATCACTTGTATAGAGATGACCATTGTAACTCAACAGTAATCAAGTACCCGTAACACTAGCGTCCAACAATTTAGCACGTCCATTAGCCCTTCAATGTTAACATGCTAATCAAGTAGAACTCTAGACTTCATAATGGCACAGCTTGACAGCCTTGTTTAACACCAAGTGCTCTGGCCTTAGTTTGCTGTGGAGCCGCCATATGGAAAGGGTCCAAGACAACACAAAATCTCCTTTAGGCTGTTACTGACCTGAATTTCATTGTGTAAACATCAAAGGTGAAGGTTCAGTGACACAGACAACCAAAGCACCCAAAGAAGATACAATATCTTAAAGAAAGAATCCATCTATTGACCCTGTTAGTTTCATTAAGATGATTTCCCTAATCTACAACAAAAGCATGCCTGCTTTACATTTAAAGTATCATCAAAATGACCTTCTGTCAACACAAGCTGGCCAAAAAAGGAGCAAAACCCATAATTCAATTAACCCTCTAGGGTCTGAGGGTGTTTTGGGGCCCTGGAGAAGTTTTGA
>NW_015763865.1:0-638 GCF_001515625.1 Sinocyclocheilus rhinocerous
CCTTAGATTGTTTACAGGCTAGATGTTTGTCAGTTAACTGCCTCAAGCCACATGCACCTTTTCTGCAGTGTAACTTGATTTTTGGTGGTTGGTACATACAGACACTGTGATTCATGTACATTTTCTGTATATTTTCTCTTCTGAGAGTGTGATAAACTCTTCTGAACTCCGCCCACTACCTGAAATTGTTGCATTTTAAACAGCAACAAAACATGTAAAACAGCACTTCTAATTCATTTCACCATTCCAATACTGTGTGAAAATAATTCAGAAAATATTATTAAAATTATGCAAATAGTATGCACATATTATGTAATTGTGTGTATTTAGAACACAAAAAAATGTGAGCTATAAAAATAGCCATATCAAGTAAAAGGATAGGCAATTGTATTCCAAAAATGTTTTCATCACAGAATGTTATTAAACACAAAGATATAATTTGAGATGTGATTGAAATAACCCCATTTAAACACACCTGAACCAGCTAATCAAGGTCTGCAGGATCACTAGAAACTTCCAGCTAAGTGTGTTTGGGGCAAGTTGGAGCTAAACTCTACAGGCCGTTGACTCTCCAGGAGTAGGATTGGCCACTCGGCTTTAGATAATGTGATTATGTGATAATGTGATAGATAATGTGA
>NW_015763866.1:0-638 GCF_001515625.1 Sinocyclocheilus rhinocerous
TATATATAAAATTATATATTATGAAGTTACAATATTTATGCCAGCCTAGTTATTGTTACTGATGTGTATCTCACTGTTTTAGAAGATTTCTGCTCAATTACTGTATTTGCATTTCACTTTAATTTATATTGGTATTCTAATTACACTATATTATCTGTGATGAGTAATCTAGATTTCAATGCATGGCCTGACTTTCGAGTTGTCAGATATATGTGTGACTATGCCATTTTTGTTGATCATTGCTCACTAAAATCTCCTCATCCTCCTTTGGCTCATCTGCATCCCACACACACTCAGTGATCTTGATACTTGTCCTTTCCCACTTCGACTTCCCTTGTACCCTTCCAAATCAGTGGTCTAATTTGGCTTTCTCGCTCAGCGTCTGTGAGAGTAGCCTCCTTTCACAGTCTGTATCCAGCATTCATGGCAGCTGCCTCTCTGTCATAAGACATTATGACTGTCACCTTTGATCTTCACGCAGTGCCAAAAAGTCAAATCTTGTCCAAACTGTCCTTTCTTTAGGCCTTTCAAGACTCAATGACCAGAGTGTGCAGTGGTCTGAAATTCCATCCTTTATTCTGTCCTTTTCTCCGGTGTCCTTAGAGGATCTATGCCATTTCTCAGGACAACGTCTTTAT
>NW_015763867.1:0-638 GCF_001515625.1 Sinocyclocheilus rhinocerous
TAAACACAAATTCTTCAATTCAATATGCAATGCATTCAAATCATTACATGGCATCACACATGAATTTCACTAAACTCATCAACACGTGTAGGCCCCATTTCACCTAACAATCAAAAATGATGTATTACAAGAATAAAAACAGCCTATTTTAAGAAACATTCAAATTTAGCATCATAGCATGACATTTCATGACATTATAAAATAAATATAATAGCCCCCAGATTCCCAATTATTCTTACTTTAATAAAAATTAAAAAAAACGAATTCCCTTTACAAAAATGTAAAATACATAATAGCTTAATTTAATATGTCATGGTATTATTTGTTGTACTGCCTTTATACTGGTTTAGATTAAATAGAAATTTAAGTCATTTTACTATACTAATGAAAACCACCTTTAAGAATGCAGTCTATTAGAAATAGATCAAAGGTGCTTACTCATCATAAAAATTGTTACAATGCAAATAAAAAAATAAAATAAAATCATGGTCCTAAAACAGGGTGATTCTGCGGTGAAATGTGACTCGCTCTTGTTATCATGAGATACATTTAACGAAAGATTTCCGCTTTCAAATAAACAATGCGTGTGGTTTCCTCACCTTTGAAGTCCACCTCTCCGTTGCCGTCCGTGTCGAATA
>NW_015763868.1:0-638 GCF_001515625.1 Sinocyclocheilus rhinocerous
TTCTCCATATGCTAATGCTTTTTTAGCATTAAAGTTGTATAATAAGTTCATGTTTAATGAACAAACATGAATTATTAATGAGCAGAAGTATATTTATGAATTTACATTAACCTAGATTAATAAACGCTGTAAAATTGTTGTTTATTGTTAGTTCATCATGCGTACTGCATGTTAATGATGTAAGTGTTTCCTAAATATTTTAATATAAATATTTGGATTTAGTAAAAAAAAACAAAAAAACATGCTAAGTGTTTAAAATATAGGTGCTGCAGTGAAATTAAATATTAATATCTATATAAAATATGCAAAAATATTTTAAAACAGATTTAAATATATTTTAAATATTTTTATGCTTGGTTTTAAAGATACGTTTTATTTGGTAAAACTTTACAATAAGGTTTAGTTAGTTAACATTGGTTACATTTTTAACATTTAAAATTGTATATTAAGTACAGGTTTAGTGAACAAGCATGAATTCACAATGAACGGTATAGTTTATTCATGAATTAACATTAACCTAGATAATAAATGCATTAAAAGTGTTGTTTATTGTTAATTTATAATACCTACTGCATTAACTAATGTTAATAAAGTTAACAGTGTTATCTAATTGAATATAAATATTTAGATTTATCAAA
>NW_015763869.1:0-638 GCF_001515625.1 Sinocyclocheilus rhinocerous
TATCGTCTATGACAGAGCTGGTGATTTTTCTGGACTGAAAAAATTTGACTGCTGACAGCTTGGTCCCCCCCAGTTAAAAAAATCCCATCTGCGCCCCTGAAAGATACTGCAAACAACTTCTAGTCACAATACAGTTTCATGCTCCATTCATTTTGGGGTTACTTTAGGAGTTTCAGATTAGTAAAATCATCCATGTCTTTGTCACACTCATAATTACAACTTGGAAACTCTGAATATTTATAAAATTGCTGACTCTATAATGTAAAACTAACCAAAACGACTGCAGTTTCAACAAAGACCCCATGAAATCAAATCATCAATAATTTTGTGGCTTTTAATCTAAATCTTTAAATCTACATTTTATAAAGTTTTTTTTATAAAGCACACATATACACATATATGAGTGTAATAATAATAATAGTATATAGTATAATATATAATCATTATGTTATACATAAAATTATATAAAGTATAGCATAAAATGTTTAATTTAATAATAATATTAATACCACCACCAGCAACAACAACAACAATAATAATAATAGTTATTATTATTATTGTTGTTGTTATTATTCCATTACCATGCAAAATAATAATTAAAATAATCCGAGTGTTGTAATAATAATAATAATTAATAC
>NW_015763870.1:0-638 GCF_001515625.1 Sinocyclocheilus rhinocerous
ATTTTATCTATTTATTTATTGCATAAACTTAACTAAATTACATTTCAACTTCACCTAAATAGCTTAAACTTCAGTTTAAAGCTCACTTAAATTGAGCTGCCTATGGAAGTAGTTATGCATTTCTTGTTTTAAGGATGTTTAGATATCGATACTATACAAATATACAGATTAAAAATAGTATTTATACTATATTTTTGTGTATACACTGCATAATATATATATACAATCTTGTCCTTAAAAGGGGGTTTACACTAGACCCCATACACCTCTCAGATTCATTGTACTATACTCTACACCAAGTGATGCAGTATATTAAGATATTGACTTTTAACACTGTATATCAAAAAGTACCCCGTTTATCCTAAACTGCCCAGAGGACAAATATAGTACGGTTGAAAGTAAGAGACAGTGCCAAAGAAATAGATCAGTTTATTGAACCCATCCATCTCTCTAAGGCCAAGGAATGCGGACTAATTTACGTTAGCAATAAAAGCAGGGACTTTCACATTCCTTCTCTGACTCCACCGGTTTCCAAGATCTGGCAGAGGAGGCAAATTGCCCTTGTAATTCAATGACATTACCTGAGCTGCTTGAACAAGTGAGTGACCAGCAGACAAATGAGATCCATAATGAGAAGC
>NW_015763871.1:0-638 GCF_001515625.1 Sinocyclocheilus rhinocerous
AATAGATTGCTCGTCTCTGACCTTGCTGTTCATTGAAACCTCATCGGCAGGCGCAAAAATCCGCACCAGGATACAGGAGAGAAGGTGCTGGATGATGCCTGGAGGAAACGCACTCATCTGTGTGTGGATGTGATGGTGAAGGGAAGGGGCGGAGCTACAAACAGGAACTTGTTTGCATTCCATATGGAAATGAGCTGGAGCTCAAGGGTGTGTGAAGGACGCAGAGAAGGACGACACAAACACACAGTAGAAATGTTTCCTCAGATAAACTAAAGCATGTGCTTCATGCAGTAATAGCCATTATTTATATATCACTGAAGGTCAGATTAGATAGCTAATTAATGGAAGCCTGTTTCAAACACAGAATAACAGAATGATATTTTGTTCACAGTTTTTACTTTTTCTCAGAATTTTGGGTTTGTGTTCGTTTCTGAAAAAAAAAATAAAGAAGGTAATTGCGACTTTTTATCTCACAATTTTGACTTTTTTATTGCATTTGCAAGTTTATATCTCACAATATTTTTTGTATTATTTTTTGTTGGTTCAAAAACATATGACTTTTCATTTAAAAAATCTGCCTTCTATCTTGCATTTGAGAGTTCGTAGTTTATATCTCACAATCTCTGCCATGGAATAAA
>NW_015763872.1:0-638 GCF_001515625.1 Sinocyclocheilus rhinocerous
CACATGCTTTTACACCTTCAATGACAATGTGTTGTCTTCCTGTTCGTGACACTTCCTGATCGCATGTGTGCGTTTGTACGTGCTAGCATGCTTTTATACATCGATCATGTCTACATGCATACATTAGTATATGGTTTCATTTATATGCAAATTCACAACGAAAACACACAGCAAGACAAACACTACCGCAATCCTGACAAACAACACAATTTTCAATGCTTGTGCCTAATCAATAGACATCCTACATCACCACGGTGGTGACAAAACTGTGACGGAGAGGCACTAATAAGGAGCATTGTTCGTCTGTGAATGACTGCACTGCCTGGAAACGTGCTCTTCAGCGAGCCGGGCTACCAATGCTCCGAGGCCCCGAATCTGACAGGGGGTACTGGGAGCAGGAGTGGCTGCAGCTGTTGGTCTTTGTGTACGTGTCCCTCCGCCCCCGACATCAGCTGAAAGGTCCTTGCAGTCAAGTGAATAGCAGGCAAAAAAAATTCCTTCATTCCCACAAAATAGCACGCTAATGTCAGGAAATAAAACTCGAGTATCGGAAATTGCGCCAAAAGCTTCACCGCAAATTGCAGATAAAGGCAAATATGCTTTTTTTATGAATAGCAATAAAAAACCTCAATAATTTG
>NW_015763873.1:0-638 GCF_001515625.1 Sinocyclocheilus rhinocerous
TTCCTGAGGAGCCATCAGTGAATGATGAAACTGTGGGACACACAAACTCCTACACTAACTGTCTGAGAAACAGACCAGAATATAGAATGATGTACCATGAGGAAAAGTTAAAAGTCTTACAGAAAAACACACAAACTGTCCCTTTGCTCAACCTGGCTTTTAATGGCAATCTTTGGTTTAGAACATCCTGTGCTTTTTATAGCTCTATCGTCGTGAGTGTTGGAAGCCAGGACCAAAGACTTTTGCAAATATGTTTCATAAACCACACACACACAAAAATAAAAGTCCACATGCATCTGAGAGTGAAGGCCCTCAAATTACATCTATGCCGTTTTGTGCCTCAAATTTTAAATGAAGTAACCATGCATTATCTATGGCTGAATTCTTAAAAAAAAAAAAAAATCTAATTAATTACATCAGTATTTGCTGAGAAAAGCCCCCTAATGAAGATTATTTAAAAATATTATTTTGCAAAACTCCAAACACAGTATAATTTTAAATAGCTAAAGACCTCCACTACACTATAAAGTGGGAAAAGAAACAAATACTAAATACAAAATCTTAGATATGCAATGGATCTTTTTTTTCATAACAATTAAAATGATTTGCTTGAAAATTCTGTTTGTGCTGTCTTTTTT
>NW_015763874.1:0-638 GCF_001515625.1 Sinocyclocheilus rhinocerous
TGCCTCTCGGTTGCTGTCATATTTGCCCTCTTTATCGTCGCAGGCGTACGCCAGCAGCGGTCTCTTCGGATGCCACGCTACAGTAAAGGTCGGAGACTCGCACTGAATCTCCCAGAGCTTCTCACCTACAGCAAGAACACACAACAACAAACATCAGTCAGACAGAAAACACAATTCAAGCTTTCCCCATCATTTCAAAATGTGTCTGCTCACCCGTCTCTACTTCAGCAATGTCAATGAAATGATCCTCAGAAGCTGACGCCAGCATTTTCCCATCATGACTGAAACTAAGCGTCCGCACAGGCCAGTCGAGTCTGTGGGATTCAGAAAAATTGTGAAAATACTATTATATGTAATGAAAATAAGGCAAATGTGCTTGTCTGTCAACAAACTACAATCAATGAACTTTCATCTTTGAGGAATTGAAAGTGACCAAAAAAAAATAAGTCACTTATTACAGAATTTACATACAGATTACATTAATTGCATTTTTTTTCCATTTCCATTTCCGTTTTTGTTACAGTGAATATGTTACAATTAAAACAATGATAATTAATAAAATTGTTAAATGTATTCTTAATATTTTGAATTAGCTTGTAATTTTATATTTCAGATTACTTGAGCTGTATGAATTGTTA
>NW_015763875.1:0-638 GCF_001515625.1 Sinocyclocheilus rhinocerous
GAAGACTGAATTGTTTTTGTGTTTTTACATTGGCTTTTTGTCCGTGACGGCTAACTTTAAGAGGGCTTTTATATTGAAAAATCTTTATCTTGCAGAGGCGCGCTCTTTTCCGGTGTGAAGTAAAATTCAATTACTATTGTTTTTTTTTTTATTATAGCTGCCGTACAGTTCCATTCACAGATGTACAATGCAATAAGTGAAAAAATTAACTGTAGCTAGAGCTGGTGTAAGTAAACTATCGTTCATATCAGGTTTTTAATCATGGATAAATTTGTAGTTCGGTTACCAAAGGCAGATAGGGAGAAACAGGAACCAAAACGAGAGGAATTACAAGCAAGCAACCTTAGAGTCTCTGCGGGTAAGTCATTGGTTGTTTTAGCCTGGCCATCATTTTTTGACCAGGTGTGGTTTTATTTATGTAGTCATCTGTATTTGTTCCAGAGAGTGGTTGTGATTGAAGACATTGAAAGGTACAGGTCAATCCTTGAACTGCCTGGCCAGCCTAAAGAAAATATGATAGAAGCCTTGAAGGAGCTGGATAAGAAAATGCCTTCCAGAGAAGTGCTGAAGACTACCAGAATCGGTAAGAGTTTATTGTTCTTTTTTTTCTTGATGTTCTTGTTATATCCCTCTTTTTT
>NW_015763876.1:0-638 GCF_001515625.1 Sinocyclocheilus rhinocerous
GAACCAACCCTAACTTCTCTGAACCAGCGGGCAGAGCTGATTCCTAACACTCATATACAGATATCAGCAGCGAGCAGATCCTGATCACTTCTAAAGCATTGAGATTAATTAATGTCACATTAATATCAGACAGACTGATCACAGTTGTGTTCATCTCATTCTGTTTTACAGTAACTGCTGCATTTACTTCTGAAGAATTGTCCGAAACCAAACCAACACTGGACTGAATGTTGATTTCTGTAGAGCTGCTTTACAGCAGAGTTTGGATTAGTTTCATATGTAAAACGTATTTTTACATCATTGATTATTTCCCAGTTTAATACTGTGACGCTGCTTCTAATCAGACTTTATTGTATGGAAGTAGATGACTTGACCAAACTGAGCTACTAGTTATTGTGGTGTAGTCACTCTCTAGTGGACACTGACAGCACAATCCCACAAACTCATGGGTCGTGACTCGTGGATGCTGTCTCTGCCATCAGCCCTGCTCTCAGATACAGAGCTCACTGCAAACCAGCACAGTTCACCAAACTTGAAGCTGACGCAAGATCCGACAGAGGGACGTTTCTCCTTCACCGGACGTCCATGAGGCCACAATCAAAGAGACGAGTCAGTTTTGTTGGCAGAATTATGCAAAC
>NW_015763877.1:0-638 GCF_001515625.1 Sinocyclocheilus rhinocerous
CCACGTCTCTAACAGCAAGCCACCACACACCGCCAGGAGAGACAGCCGCCGACTGCAGTTCAGAATCACTGAAACGTGGGAAACACAAAATGTGTCCGTGATAAAGGAAATATGCATTTTAAAAATGTAGTTTAAAACACGTGCCAATTTCATAATGTACTCCGAATATTTGTACACTTCTTGACATATAGTCATAAGGGTTTGCAGGTGTTCTCTCTATAATATAATTTCATGTTTTATATTTTTCCCTGCATGTCGGTTGCACCACATGACAAGAATAGCAAGTCACTGAAATATACATTACAAAACACTTAAAGCATCTTTCAGCTGTGTCCAGATGTGCTAAAGAACACTAACATTTGCCCACACTTTGATGATTTTTGATATTATCGTATATTTTTAGAAAAATCACAATGTAACTAACTAACTAAAACTAGTGTTTTTTTGGAAGGTCTTGGTTACCAGTCACTCAGGTGCCAAAATGAATCACCATTAAAAGAAAAGTTCAGCCAAAAACTAAAATTTGCTAAAAAAACAAAAACAAAAAAGTACTCACCCTGAGACCACCCAAGTTGTAGTTAAGTTCACAGTGAATGGGTGCCGTCAGAATGAGAGTAAAAACATCACAGTAATCCACA
>NW_015763878.1:0-638 GCF_001515625.1 Sinocyclocheilus rhinocerous
GAAGCGGAGCAGAAACACATTCCGCTGGCGTCCCCAAGGAATCCCCTCCTTCAGACAAACACACAATCGATGCCGCAAGTCAATGCCATCCCATTAGAGGATTAGTACTTCCTAGAATCTGTCCGGAGCAGAAATGATAAGAGCAAAAATTCTTTAGACGTGTGCGTCCGCTCAGCCACAACTGCACAATGTATGACCTTTCTAATACAGAAAGAGCCAGATTAGATGCTTATGATTATACCATTAAACCACGCCTTTCGTCTCAGTTTGGGAGCGGATCGGATATAGACAGCATGTTTCAAATAAAGGTCTTGTGGGCTAAAAGAACTGAGGAACGTAAATGTGTTTTTGTCGTGATCGCTGAGCTCAGTAATGTCTGTGAACAGGAAATGGAGAAGCCGAAACGCATCAACAGCTGAATTCTACAGGGAAATTCACTTTTAATGTCCATCTGACAGACAGTGGTCAAAAGGGAACTGCTTTTATTGATTGTGTGTGTGTGTGTGTGTGTTTTTCTTAAAATGGCATGTGTTGTTGATAAGGATATATTATGATGCCAGTATACCCTGTGCACCCAACAAAACATTTTCTACTGCATAATTTCCGTATACTATAATAGTATGGGAATTTCACACTGA
>NW_015763879.1:0-630 GCF_001515625.1 Sinocyclocheilus rhinocerous
TGTGTGTGTGTGTGTGTGTGTGTGTGTGTGTCTGTATGCATGTGTCCTGCTGTGCTCCTGTCACCCAAAAGCTGTTGTCTGGCCACAAGGAGGGAGGTAGCAGGTCACCCATCACGACTAAGTAAAGCAAGCAAGGTTAAAACAAAATCACAGAACACCACAAATTTACTGAAAGCAAAGCTCCACGACACCCCGTTTTGTTTTTACACAGATGACTCATCTCAACAGGAAGCTCTCCCACGGTGCTGATGCCGACCCCCTCTAACAGGGTCCCAGCAGATTTCTGATTGTGACATCTGTCACCTCATTTTAGGCGAGAGCGTAGTTTGGTGCTCAAATGTAGCACGAGATGTTTCATTTTACATAGTCAGAACTTGACAAACGCTACAGGCGATTCACGGACAGATATTAAGGTCTATTTGCATTCACAACCCAAAACTTGTAATGTACTGAATTTCAGCATGAAACAATATCAATGGGGGAAAAAATGGCAAGACTTGATTCGTGAAAGAATTGTGCTTACAGGGTATCTGTATTGAACTAGCACTTGTAGTGTACTTCAGTTCTTAAACATATAACTTTTTATAATCTTCAGTCGTGCTTTAAAGAAGTACGCTTATTTTGATGCGT
>NW_015763880.1:0-638 GCF_001515625.1 Sinocyclocheilus rhinocerous
ATTTATTCAGGCATTTAATTTCCATGATTGAATGAGCAGAGATATTCACAACTGAAAGGAGCGAAACCTTTAATTATCATCAAATGTGCCGCATTAGCTTTTCAACTTTGGCTTGACTTTAAAAAAAAAAACAGTTGACACATGGAGCGATTACATTCTCAGATGTCCTGGTGATTGATGGACGTCTCTTTTGAGATTATGTTGGGGCTGAAGCTCAGAGACCCGGTCGATCAGCAGCAGTAAATGTGAGATCAGCAGGTAATGAGTAATGCTTCTCTCTTTAGGTGATGAAACACAGCCGGCCCCTCAGGCTCCGGTCAGCACATTTGCAAGTGTGTTTGGCATGTTCATTACTAACACTATCACTCTGGTGTTCCTCTGGATATTTTTCACAGGAACACTGTTTTTTGGAGAGTGCTGTCATGAGAAACGCTGTCAGTGCTTCCCACAGGGACAGCAAATTAACAACTTTAATGATGCCGTGTCTCACAGTTTGTCGAATGCATGTTTCTCTCATTACTCATTACAGTCTCTGTTTTGCTGGTTAAGTTCCTTGCAACTGGAGGTGTCTGACTCTGAAGTGATTTTGTACTTGTCCGAGCCTCTGGAGTGCACATACACCAGCTCACTGAAGCTAC
>NW_015763881.1:0-638 GCF_001515625.1 Sinocyclocheilus rhinocerous
CTTGTCTTTTAGAGCTTTTTTTCTCTTCACATTTCTGTGAAGAGAATCTATCTATAGCATGCATGAAAATTGTTAAATGTTTTTCCATATTTCTCCACTGTTTCTTTGTCTTCAGCATGTCTTCCCTGTAGAATATGGATCAGAATATAATGCAGTATTACAGAGCCTTGCATGGGAGTTCCTGTCTCGAGTGGAAGACCTGCTGCCGGTGCCCAGCCTCAAAGAGGTGTGTCCTCGATGAAAGACTGCACAATGCATTGAAAAAAAATGAAGTAAACGGTCCATCTACAATAAAAAAACAAACATTTTAAAATTAAAGGTGAATCTGATCTGAAATTTTATGTTGAATTTCTCAGACAGCCTCACGTCTTTGTGGCGGCCTCTCGATGATGGAGGAGATTGTGCAGCCACTCTCAGATCCAGCTGAGATCAAGGATGTTCTCCAGCACTTCAAAACCAAAAGACTGCACGCAAGAAACAATGAGCAATCTCAGAGAGTTATCAGTGAAAGTGAGCTTTACTGTTGCTTCTTTACCATATTTGTTTGCATGGGTTGAATAACTAAAACGCAGTGAGACATTTCATTTATATTTAATTAATATGAAACTTTCAAAACATGTCTGGGTCATATTTTGCCC
>NW_015763882.1:0-638 GCF_001515625.1 Sinocyclocheilus rhinocerous
GGTGATGGGCGAATCAAATACTGTCCACAGAATGCTCTCATGGCACGGCGGTGTGGTGAGAGAGCCCTGATATCTGAAAAAGTGATTGAGGTTCTCTGGAAGCATGGAGCGTACGTTCAAGTTAGTGATATTCATGGCCTGACCTGCAAAGAGAGAAAAAAAAGAAAAAAAGGCTGCATAGAATGAAATATTTTTGCGATGGTCATCCAAACTATTTTGGATTACCTGCATACTTGATGTTTGCCAGGTTTGCAATGAAATCACTGTAGTACGTGTTCTCAAAATGCCCATCCTAAACACAAAGTATCCATATATCAAATACTGTATACCGCTACAAGGCAAACATTATATTTTACTATAAACATTATATTTTTATTATTACATAAAAGATAAATATAATATAAAATGTATTAAAAAGTCTTAAAAAAGATGTAAAAAATATTATATATATAAATATACTTTTTAAAACATATACAATATTATATATAAGTTTTATATTGTATTATTTTTTTAACAGTGAGTTGAAACTGAAGGAGGTAGTGGCATGATGTTGCTAGCTATTACTAACTAGGTCAATGTGAAGTTGATCAAGCCACTCAAGTGTAAACATTTTCAGATAAAACATTATGCAGAGGTTT
>NW_015763883.1:0-639 GCF_001515625.1 Sinocyclocheilus rhinocerous
TTGGCTCTGGCTGGTTTAACCCAGGGAGACTGGCTGGGCTTTCATTTGCCCACACTGAGCCACTCATCGGTTCTGAGCTCAACTGCTCTGATGGCACCTAGCATGTGAGAGTGTGGGCACGGAGATCCTGCCTCTAATAATAGGCCCCACACTCATTGTGAAAGATGGGAGCTACACATACACACAAAAAACAGACACACTTTCTCCTTCAGAAGATGAAAGGGCTGCCTGATGAGGCGCTGCTAATTGAGGCTGTTTGAGTAGTGGTTTTGTGCTCTGAAAATACGCCCTGCTTTTCTCACTCCTGGCTGGGATTAGAAAGAAGTCCGGGCGCTCCTTAGACAATGAGTTAGGTTTGAGGGCCATTACCTGCCCAAAGCAATGCCTGAAGGACCTTAAGTGCTGAGACTGTGGGTTTTAGACCAGTTCTGAGTGGCCAATTTGACTCATTTCAGGGGATTTTTAGGGTGAGATACAGTATACACAAATTCAGCCATCTGCTGTTTACAAGATCTCTGCTATACTAAATGGGAAATAATATGGTAGACGTAAAGTGGCTATAACTGACACCTTGCTGAGCCCAGCAATAAAAATATTATGGACCAATTTTACCTTAGAAACTTGCCATTTTCAAGAACT
>NW_015763884.1:0-638 GCF_001515625.1 Sinocyclocheilus rhinocerous
CCTGATCATCAGGGTCGTCTGTGTTTTCACAGGATCTCTTCATATTCTGGAGAAGAAGTGAACATATTCATCACTAATAAGATCTGATGTTTAACATCCACATGATAAACAGCAACAGCAGAGCAACTCACATCCAGTGTGTCGTATTCAGAACATCTGGACTTGGGGTCAAGGGTCATGTAGGCGTCCTCAGGAGCCTGCAGCTGACGACACACAATGATGAGAGAATTAATTCTCCCTCCAGAACTGACAGACACAGATGAGAAGATACACGAGGAGATTTACACACCGTCTTACTGTGTCGTGATCCTCTGTGGTTTAGCTCTTCTGATGAAGTCACTCGTTTCCTGTGAGAGGAGAAGAAATGAACATGAACACAAACTGACTCTGAATCTTTCTAACAGTTCAGACACAGAGTCTGCTTCACCTTCTGATCAAGAGCCCGATGAAAACCATCAGAACCACAGACGTCAAGACAACAGCTGCAGAGATTCCCACCGCGACCCTGATCAGAGATGAGCTGCTTTCTTCAGCCGTGCAGACGAGAGAAAGAAAAACTATTACTCTTTATATTCAGACAATGAGCTGACTGAGATCAACAGAGATGATTCTCACCTTTAACAGAGACTGAAACAGAC
>NW_015763885.1:0-637 GCF_001515625.1 Sinocyclocheilus rhinocerous
CACTGCGCCTTTCATCTCCTAATCATTTATTCATCCTTTTATTTTTGGATGAATGCTCATCTACCTCCTTCCTGTCTGTCTGTCTGTCTGTCTGTCTGTGTCTGTGTGTCCGCTGGCAGCTCTCAGTATAAGATGGGACATCTCACCCTCTCTCTCCAAACATACATGGAAGCAAAAGTTTATGATGTGATGATTGTGACTTCAGATTATTTGATTTTGATTAAGAAATTTATGTTAATGGTTTAAAACCTCAGCAATCATCATTCTGAGACACAGGTTGATTTACTAAAGGCATGAATAAAAACAAGTTGATAATACATGGTCAAAATGTCCAAGCTGATCTACTTTAGCTACACAATCTCTGTTATCATTTGTTTGTCTTTAAAACATTTGCCAAATGGTTTAAACACATTTGCAACCAGCAAAGTTTAAAACAACTGTTTTAGTGCAACTGTTGATTGACAGGCAAGTAGGTGGTCCCTTGCTGTTGTCTGGGATGCATTAGTTTATCAGTTTATCAGGATGCATTAGCGTGCATATACACTACAAATGTGATGTGGCCACATGCGATTACACTCCCTCCAAATGTGGGACATTTTAGACCAAATTTACAAATGTCTTAATTTAAACCAGATCA
>NW_015763886.1:0-639 GCF_001515625.1 Sinocyclocheilus rhinocerous
AAACCCTATGAAATTTTTCAGATCAAATATAAGATGCATTCATACAACAGACTCGTCATATTCTTCTAACTTTGATTTTTCAGGCTGAATAATCAGCTTGTGTCTCAGATTAGTCGACTGCAGGCAAAGATCAGCCCATCTCCAGTGTCTGGACCTCCACATCTGCACAGACTGGCAGGGAAATGCTACAACTACATTGAAGCCACGTCAGTAACATCTGCACAACTTTAAACACTATGAGAAGTTGTATTTAAAAAGTATATTAGCTTCATATACACCTTTCCTTGATTCTTCTTCTATACTGTTACATATAAAAGAGACCGGGGCTAGTTGTCACAGGGACTGCATCTCGATAAATAAGTTTGAGCCAAAAATTCAATTACATAAATGCTTGTTTTAGCCAATAGTTGTTTTGTGTGTTGGTTTCAAACACCTAGTCCTAGTTAAAAAAAAAAAAAAAAAAATTAAATTAAATTAGTACAATTTTTGTGATTTTTTTCCTAACTAAAATGTAAATATTATTTTTTTATGATTATTTTTTAAATCCACTGGGTATCAAGTGAAAACTATAAAACCACACTGAAATGTGGTTTATGTTCCTATGCCATAGGATTCCATAGGAACCTATATTAGGTTCCT
>NW_015763887.1:0-639 GCF_001515625.1 Sinocyclocheilus rhinocerous
AAAATGTGAGGGGTATACTCACTTCTGTGAGATACTGTATATATAATTTTAAATTTAATTTAAATTAAATACAGTAAAATAATTATTATGAAAATATATAATATAATATAATGTAATATAATATATTAATTGCTGGGTAGTAACTGATTATATGTAATCTGTATTAGATAATCATTGTAATTACATTATACTACCTTTTTAAAATGCTTAAAATAATCAGATTACAGTTACATTTTTAATGGATTACATATTATTCACACATTATTTTAAAGTAAAACGTGAAGTCCCCCTGAGATTTTAAGTTAATATTTAATATATATGATGTTATAATAATATGAAATAATAAAATGACATGCTTGTATTTACAAAATATAACATTTAAAAATGTTTATAATCATATTACAGTTACTTTCTTTATGGATTACATGATTACATTTTTACACATCACTTTAATATTTACTTGAAGTCTCCCTGAGATTTTAAGTCAATATTTTAATTATTATTATTAATTATTGGTTTTAATTTTTCATTTAAATGTAAATATTTAGGATTTAATTAATTCGCTTTTGATCAATTCACGAACCCCCTTGAAGTTCCCCCCAGTTTAGGAAACCCTGTTGTTTAATGCACTTCATGTTG
>NW_015763888.1:0-639 GCF_001515625.1 Sinocyclocheilus rhinocerous
AAATCTAATTTAATACATTAACAAAAACTATATTAGTATGTTAATGATACTAAAATAACAGTGAAATAAATACATTTATTTATTTAGTAGCAGTTTAAACATCAATTATTATTTATCATTTTGTATTTTGTAAAGCTGCATCTTATACATGAATGTCTCAGGGTTATTATAGTTATATAAAATAAAACCATAAAAAAATTGTTACTTGAAATAAAATAAACATTTATCTGATGTAAAAATATATGAAATGTAAAAAAAAAAACGAAAATGAAAAATGTTTTCTTGGCAACTAACTGTAACAAAAGTTTAAGTTTAAAATAAGTTTAAGTTGAAGTACTAAAATAACTTCACTTTAACTTCAACCCAAAACTATATAGATAAAAATAAAAAAATGCCAAAAAATGCCTAAAATTTTAACAAATTAAAATGAAAACCGAAAATATGAAATCTAAATTAATAAATGAACAAAAACTATGTTAGTATGTCAATGATACTAAAATAACACTGAAATAAATACATTTATTTCTTTATTTAGTAGCAGTTTAAACATCAATTACTATTTATCATTTCGTGTTTTGTAAAGCTGCATCTTATATATGAATGTCTCAGGGTTATTATAGTTATATAAAATAAAATCAT
>NW_015763889.1:0-639 GCF_001515625.1 Sinocyclocheilus rhinocerous
AAATTAACACTTATTCAGCAAAGACAAAAATTGTTCAAAAGTGACAGTGAAGACATTTACAATGTTACATAAGATTTCTCTTTTAAAATGCTGTTCTTTTAAGCTTTCTATTAATCAGAGAATCCTGATTTCTTCTGAGTAAGAATCTTGTGGGAAGCAAATTGTTATTGATCATAAGTTTTAAATATGGATGTTGACGGTACAATTCGGTTTGCACATATTTTGTGTACTGTTAATGCGTTTGCACTAGAAAGCGTCTCGTCTTTGTCAGGAACTGGAAATGAGAGAGAAATATGTTGCATACACCTTTATTTTCTTCAGTATACTCTTCTGCTTTTGAATGTACATGTACACCCTTTTACATACAGAGTCCACCCAAACAGTTTCTACTGTCTCTGTGCTGTAGCTTCCAGCTACATGAAGCCAGCTGATCCATGCTTTGTCTTACCTTTACGCAGCTGTGTACTTAGTTGATATAGAAATCCAGTTTTCTTGGCAGAAAAAAATCTTTTGAAAATTTAATTGTAAGAGAGAAAAAACACACAGCATTAAATTTTTTTTCAATTTAAGCAGATTATCTATGATCTCTTTAGGTCAACTGAGGCCAAATACAACTGCTTAATAAAGCAAAGATTGACA
>NW_015763890.1:0-639 GCF_001515625.1 Sinocyclocheilus rhinocerous
AAATTATTTTAATTTGTATATGTGTTATTAATAATAAGTATATAATTTTTAAATACACACACACACCATTATTATTAATAACTTATATTATTTATTAACATATATTATGCTTTCATATCAAATAAATATTTTTTTTCCCTAAATAACTTAGTGACATGTTACAGGGTTGAATGAGTTTGACAACATTTGTTGATTTAGAAAGTCTGATCAAACTTGATTGACAGAAAATTATTGCTGTTTTGTTATTTTAGAATAGATATTTTATTTTGTTTGTGTCAAAGGAATGTGACACCCTGTATGTCAGAAGTGCTGCATTATTACATAAAATACTTCAAGAGTGTGAAAACAAAAAGCCTGTTTGCTCTGATATGAACTCGCATGGTAAATTGGCTCTTGTTCCCGCAGGCGTTGCGTGTGATGGGGAAGATCATGCGGGAGTGCTGGTACGCTAGCGGCGCTGCGCGACTGACGTCTCTCCGCATCAAGAAAACCCTGTCTCAGCTCAGCGTGGACGAAGACATGAAAATCTGAGTGAAACACTACCTTCTGCCAGAAACACTCCTAGCAAAGAGAACGTGTACAGACATGCGACCACTCGAAACTATCCTGCAAGTTCAAAAGTATTTCCGTCCACTGAGT
>NW_015763891.1:0-639 GCF_001515625.1 Sinocyclocheilus rhinocerous
AAATGTATAGATGCAGACCTTAACTTTGCTCAGACCGCGTGGGGTGACAGCGGAGTGTACATCTGTAATGCTGCTTCAGCCCAGGACCTTTCAGGGAATGGCGAGTGTTATACAGAACTCATTGTGCTTGGTAAGTGTTTACCTTCTCACAAACAAACTCGCACTGACAGACACCAAACATTTCAATGTGTGGTTTCATCACAAGCACATGGTCACTCATTCAGATTTTGTAGTGTTTGATGGATGTTTGCGTATGTGAGGAATTAGGGCTGTGTTTAATTGGAAATTGTAAAAAAATATATATATGTTTTTAAATTATTATTTTGCATTATTTAATTATTTTTTAATTATAATTGTTTTTTTATAATTAGTTTTTAATTTGTATAATTTATTTTCCACCTGGAAGATCACTGTTTGCTTGTGAAGGATTCAAGTCCATTTCTTTCATGTCATATAAAGCAATAATATATTGATAAATGCTAATATTAATAATTATAGTAGCAGTAGTAATTTTAACTTAAAGGCGTTTTTTTTTTGCCATAAGGCCTTTTTCAGTAATTATGACTTTGTCTTTCTTTCACAGAGAGAAAGTCAAATACTACAGACCTGCTGCCTGGCATTGATTTACTGATCATGGAA
>NW_015763892.1:0-636 GCF_001515625.1 Sinocyclocheilus rhinocerous
TGACAGAATTTTCATTTTTGGGTGAACTATCCCTTTAAGTACTTTTTTTAAACAGAGAAGCATATGTGTACTTTATCCATTTGAAATTCTGAGTAGACTACAGTTGCATGTCTTAATTGCATGTCTAATACAGCACAAATGCGTTGACGGCATCTGTGAGGTTTATTGACGATATCCTAATAGCTGTGTTGTGCTCGACAGGTCATGCGTTATGCATTAGCACTGGATCCACTTTGGCCCAGTTTGCCAATTTGTTCCCCCATTTTGCTGGATTGTTACAGTGCTTGACTGCTTCTGTATTCTCTGGTTATTTTTTGGCAAACAACCATATGGTGTAGCTTTAGTTTAATGGCAGAACTTTCTTGTTAGCAATTATTTGTTTCGTTTTGTTCATTTTTTTTATACAATAGTGAGTGATCATGTTTTGCTGGCGTGACCATGGTCATGATTCACTCCTCCATCTGTTCTTTCACCTGTCCGCCAGAGCACTTTAGCAGTAATTCTCTTCTGTCATTCCCTGTGCCAACTGTGAGTTGTATGTTTGTTTTTGTTTTGTTTCAGATTGCCAGACAGTTTTCCGGAATTACGGAATTTAACATGCCTTTCCATCAATGACATTTCTTTACAAGCACTTCC
>NW_015763893.1:0-639 GCF_001515625.1 Sinocyclocheilus rhinocerous
ATATTTATATTTATATAATTTATATTATATATAAATATATTTAATTTACAAATATAAAATTTTTCTTAAATATTTACTTGCATGTGTGTGTATTTAAATATACATAATAAATATACTTTTAATAAATATAGTTTTTACTTTGTTTTTAAGTAAATAAATCCAGCCTTTTGAGCATAAAGACATACAAGATTTTTTATGTTTCAAAAACATTTAAAAAATCCTACTGAACCAAACATTTGAACAGTAGTGGTGTATGTAGATGATATATGCAAATGTTTCCATATCCCATGTCATATAAAAAGGTATCAGGCTTTAATCAACTCTCTTTGTCTCTCTCTGTTAGACTAAACAAGGACACTCGTCCTTGTCCCCTGTCTCTGTATCATCGGAGGTGTCCAGTATTTCCATGTCGTCCACCTCATCACGACTGAAGTATGTTTCTCTGGGGGTGCTGGTATTGCAGACCACCTCCTTGGTGCTGACAATGCGTTACTCGCGTACGCTGCAGTCCGATGGGCCGCGCTACCTGGCGTCGTCTGCCGTAGTGTGCGCTGAAGTCCTGAAGATTGCTGCATGCATGCTGCTTGTCTTCAGAGAACACAGTGAGTTTGCACCTCCTCAACTCTGACGTGTGGAAAC
>NW_015763894.1:0-639 GCF_001515625.1 Sinocyclocheilus rhinocerous
TGGTTGTGTTTCAAAACCTAGCAAACTGCCTACCTAGGCACCATATGGACTACCTATGATGCCCAGAAATTACATTTAGGAGTGCAATCACTTCGTCTTTCATGACTTTATGGATGCCCAAAAACTGCTTAATGTACTTTGGTTGCTCGAAAATGCTTTCTAGTTAGGGAGCTCACTGTGTTTTGAGACACAGCCTTGTATCTTGCTGTGAAAAGACTCTGTTCCCATGCTGAACTCGAACTACAGCCTAAAAGTGGATACTGGACTGTAAAACTAATCATATTAACACAAACATAAGCTTGTTTTTAATCGAACTTTATGAAAAATAGTCTTATGTTTGCATTTTATATATGACATCAGTTCAAAATTTGCAATTTACTTGTATTCAGTTTTGTGTTCAGTACTTCTGACTGTAAAGACCAGCTTTATGAAAACTCACTCATATTTAATTCTGATTTATTTACATCAGCAAACATGTATGTGTTCACACACGTTTATGTTCATATGAGGGTGGAAATTCAAGACATTCATCTCTCTATCCCAGCACTGGCACAGAGAGCATTATGGGAATGCTGTCAAACCACACATACTGTTTCTCAATCCCAGAATGCTTTCATTTCTTAGCCAGTGTTTGTAATT
>NW_015763895.1:0-639 GCF_001515625.1 Sinocyclocheilus rhinocerous
AAAAATAGCTAATTTTGTTTAAGAGTTATAGCCATTTTGAATCTTGTGGTACTCAACATGTCTCAGGGAACATGAGTAGATGACTACTGTGAAATGTATCAACAACATCAAAAGTATTGGTAGATACTCAAAGCTGTGGTATTGGTATTAGACAGAGAGCCATCTCTATTAAGGTTCAGAATAATAAGAATACTAACGAATACAATAGCTGCGGTGCTTGGCCCCTAATACCACAGATATATGAACGAAACCCAAGTCAACAGCACAGTCCAGACTGATAGCATACACACAGCATGTGTGCGATCCAGTGGTTCAAACATAATGGGTATGAAAAATATAACGTCCAAACAAGCAATAAAATAACTGATTGAGATTTAGAATAAAACCTGCAGCATCAAGTGTCAACAGCAAACCCAGCTAGTCACCGTCACTAAATACTACCAAATGTAACAGGCACTGGATGGAAAACTCAGATAAGGTGCATAGTAAGTCCCAGTAGAGCAGTTAGGAAAGTCATAATCTTCAGTGACTCTGTTTCTAAGCATGAGTTTCTTTGCTTTTGAGTTGGTTTCTCAGGCTTTTCAGTTGGCTTTTCAGGCTTTTCTGTTGGCTTTTCAGGCTTTTCTGTAAAAAAAAAAA
>NW_015763896.1:0-639 GCF_001515625.1 Sinocyclocheilus rhinocerous
AATTATTGTTTGTACTTGTTCTGTTACTTTTAGTTCTTAAAAAAATGTTTTCCACGTGGCATCCAGTGACTTTCATTTTTACAAGCTCTTTTGGGTTTGAAAATGCATGATTTGTCCATTAGGTAATTTGAAAATTATTTATATAACCATTTTTGTAATGAAAATAAATTATTTAAATTAAGGTTTAGCTTTGTTAAAGTACATTTTAAACAATTAATATGTATTGCAATTAATATAAAATATGTTGCTAAATTTTTAACAACATGTTAAATAAATATTTAAGTACTATGGTCCAAAGCTATATTTGCAAATTTAACACTTTATTTAAATGCCTAAAATTTTAGTACAACTTTAGATTTTTTTTAATACTTTTTTTTTTTTTTGTTAAATGATTGAAGGACTGATTTAATAGTTAAGTACTTTAGTCAGCCACATATTCAGACCCTAAAAAAGTAACATTTCAAATCTGTCTTACATGACCCTTTTTTCTCTCTCTCTTCATGTCCTGTAGCTCTCCTTTATGCCACTATCTTCGGTAATGTGACAACCATTTTCCAGCAGATGTATGCAAACACCAACCGTTACCATGAAATTCTGAATAACGTGCGGGATTTCCTCAAGCTCTACCAGGTGCCCAAA
>NW_015763897.1:0-638 GCF_001515625.1 Sinocyclocheilus rhinocerous
GTGTGTGTGTGTGTGTGTGTGTGTGGAATAAGACTGGTGGAGAGCTTAAGTCTTTTGAGGAAAAACATAGAGCACATGTTGAAGTGTGGCAAAATCATAGGAGAAAGGGAGATTATAAAGAAAACGGCTTTGTGTGAGGTTGGGGTTTCTAGAGATTGAGCAAGTTTGGTTTCAGTTCCAATTGGAACCAAAAAAGGCTTTTACAGCCTGATGTCATAGAAGAACCTGTTTGAGTTCCACAGAACCTTTATTCTCAAGCTTTATAGAAAACCATCCATTGGTGCTTTAAAGAACCCAGAAATCAACAGACTGATCTGAAACATCAAGAACTTATTGAACCTCCAAAACCCTTTATAGTCAAATCAGGGGCTGTTCACAAAGAACGTTTTGAATTTCACTGCGCTACATTTCCATTGTTTTTTATGTATATATATACGGTAGATGGACATGTTTGACCATTACGTTCACGTATTGAGTCTTTTACAGCGTTTAACACTCAAATGACATTCTAAAAATGTGGCACTCAAGTGGAAACAAGTTCAAGTTTTAAAAACACATCTCAAGTTTTTTTTACTCAGTTTCACTGCTTGCATTTTTTGCGTTTTTCAATGCAAAAACGCTTTCTGTGTGAATGGCCC
>NW_015763898.1:0-639 GCF_001515625.1 Sinocyclocheilus rhinocerous
TTTGAAGTCACTGCAGTTCTGTCCATGGCCCAACAGGATACCAGTCGTCCTTGATGAAGATGTCCTGGTAGACATGATAGCCGCAAATGTGTTTGGGGAACAGACCAAGACAACCTGCGTGGCTACAAAGGCAGCAGCAAGTGCGGCTGGTGTTCCACTGTCTGTTGAGTTGACTATTGGAGGTCCTTCTACAAAGAAGTATATTTCTGTGTATGAACCCAAAGTGTCATACTACGGCAGACTTGGTAGAGTCATTGCTTCCTATGACAGCACTCGCAACACATGGCATTGTCCCTGTGCAAAGCCAAGATCTTGTTTGCACAAAAACATAGCCAGGTGGCATCTTTTCCAGCTACACTGCCAGTTGTTTGTATCATCACCCATCGACAGACCTGCACAGGGCCTAGCACAAGAACATGCTTGTCAGGAAAGTACCAGATTGGAATATCCCCCCCAGTGGTGAAGGTCTCAAACAGATGGTGTATTACCTGATGAAAAACAAAACTCTGCCAGCCCGAACTCCCCCAGAAATGACATTCCCAAACACCTTGTGCCAAGAGAGACCGTTTGCTCTGAATGTGGTCCTAAGTGAGCCAGTGTTGATTACTTCTAAAGGAAAGCTTATAACATACACTGGCA
>NW_015763899.1:0-639 GCF_001515625.1 Sinocyclocheilus rhinocerous
ACTCACTTTATGCAGACTACGGCAGTCCAGCAAGGCGGTAAGCTGATGCAAATTGAACTCTGAGGAGTTCAAGATCCGTTGAATTCCTAGAAGATCTTTCTGAAATGATTCAAATTGGGAAATTAATGTTTGGAGAAAAGGAGGTACAGAATGTGACGCAGAACCCTCTTTGACAGCACTCTCACCTCTGCGGTGGGAAACACTGCAACAGAAAACTGCAGCAAACCTTGCACCTGTATCTGCATGGTGGTTAAAGACCTCTGGAAGACGGTCAAAGACTGCAATACAGAAACAACAGCAAATCAGACAAACATGTGACCTAAAGCGGTCCATCCACTGACCTAAAGGATTTCTACACAGACATGCGATAGGTTCTGCCTTCTGTTAATGCAATGACTAGTGAAAGGTCAGTAATCCCTGCTGAGGATATGTATTTACATCTGGATTTACAGTTCTTAAGGTTTTAAATTCGGTTAATGGTTACATCTGTCTTATACATCTGCTTTATGACTTTCCCCCAGAACATTTACTTTAATAGATCATCCAAAACAGCAGCTTAACCAGCACAGAATAAAGTCTAAATCAGTGGAAAAGCTTTCACGGGATTCCCACAGGCAATGCGAGAAAGCCAGACAAATC
>NW_015763900.1:0-639 GCF_001515625.1 Sinocyclocheilus rhinocerous
TGGCCTAAAGTATATCAAACAAGATACGTTTGCATGACAATTATAAAATCAAAATATGAAGAAATTCTAATTAATTTCAGAATAGACCGCATGTAAACATTGTCAATGATGCAGAGCGGACAACTAGGTACCTCTACATTTACCGCCTATATGGTTTTTCTTTTCCTAAACAATATGTGTCATGCATGGAGGCAGGGAAAATAGGTCACTGCCATTTTAGAGTAGAAAATAGAAAAATGTGATGCTGAACGAAGTCATATTGTGCAGTAGCTTGTGTGTGATTACATCTACATCTTGGTACAGATAATAAATCTAAATTTATAATTTAATACTGCTCTAACATTTTGAAGGGGCATTTCCAAATGAAATCTAACTCCATTACTCTAGTGTGATGTGCAAGTCAAATAGACCTAATGTCACTGCGTATTCCCGCCCTGCCCATATGCATCAAATTGCAGGAACACAAGACATCTGTCGCGGTTTGGAGTCAGAGGAGCTCGTTCTGGAGAAATTTCACCAAGGGAGTTCCCTCCTCCTATCAAAACAAGGAAGAGGTCAACCCCACTCCCCCTCCTCCCCCCTCCTCCTGCAGCTCTACGGGGATGCGCGCTGGGGGATCCGATGACGTCACAATCACAC
>NW_015763901.1:0-639 GCF_001515625.1 Sinocyclocheilus rhinocerous
ACTATAGAGGTGTGTTGAACAACAGAACCTGTCCCAGAGCAGTAACGTTTGCTATCTTTCGTGAGACAGAATCTAAGGTTGGCTCTGTTTTATTAAAGAAGCTGTAGTGTGTAAAAGATACTTTAGTGAACGAATCGTTTGAGAGTCGGATCTTTTTGTTGGTCTGAACCAAACCACGAATCAAACTGCTTCACTGAAACCAGATTTGACCGATGCGGCCTAGGGTTCAAGTAATAGAACCAGTGAATAGAATAAATGTTAAACCTGGCCTATGTAAAACCTATGACGCTTTTATCAATACGATGATTGTTTTAAATACAATTTATTTTATTTATTTAAAGTATTATTTTATTACGTTTTATTTTCTGAATCATGCTGCTGCAAAACTGAACTTGGACACAATCAATTAAAATAATCACCTTTATTACTAAACTTATTGGGAACCATAATAAACGGGAAAATGTGAACATGTGGCTTTATCTTACTATTGTAATATGCTGTTAGTGGTTTCGCAAAACCTGCCCTCTTAAGACGTCACAGTAAATCAAAATAATCGTCAGAGGGATAGCACCAGAAGGGTCATATTTTGGATACCTTTAAGAAATCATGAATTAAAGATATCTGCAATATAATTATGAC
>NW_015763902.1:0-639 GCF_001515625.1 Sinocyclocheilus rhinocerous
AAGTCGAATGCCTCCAAAAATTTGCATTCAAATTAGATCACGCCCCCACACGCACCATGTGAGCAACGGCTCTGCTCTGTGCCCTGTCCTGTCCTACTTCCCCGGTACTGTCATCATCGTAGACTCCATCTGTTCATCTGCCGGGGAGAGAGATTTGGCATTGAGATTCATCTGTGAGCCCAAGTTATAAATCACATCTTGACTGGATGATAGCAAGCAATTAGCAGCCAACAATGTGTGTATGTGTGCATGTCAGTGCTTGGTTATGAAAGGAAAATAAAAGAAGGTATACAAGGCTGCAATTTGGATCTTTGGCACAGTGGCTTAAAGGTGAAGTGTGCAATTTTTCAAAGCTAAAACACATTATTGTATTCAGGTTAATTATTCAGAGACTATAAGATGTTTGAGCAATCATGTAATTATTTGAGTATCCCAATCAGGCCAAAACAGCAACATTGATTCAACCAATGGGGTGAGTTTAGGGTGGGACTATTTGTATGTCTGACCAATAGCAGACAAGGGGAGTGTTCAACATGTTTGAAACTCATAATTAGTGCCACGAGTGATGCAAAACACATTTCAGCTTTAAATTCAAAAGTTTCTGACGTAACTTTGGAGTTTTATGAAGTGTTTTGACTT
>NW_015763903.1:0-639 GCF_001515625.1 Sinocyclocheilus rhinocerous
CTGCATTTGTTTTTTAGATTGATGCAAAGCACGGCATCCTTGCCCACACATGGTCCGTCCTCTTTCAGGCTGACTTCACAGACAACATCCTCAGCACAGGGCAGTGGGTATGTGCATCTTCTCAACCCATGACGAAGGGCTGTTTCCAAAGCAGTGCTCTTCTCAGAAGAACCTAATCAATGAAAGAAAGAGTAAAATTTACATGGAGATGAATCACAGGAGAGAACCCAAACTTCATTATTTCTATAAGCACCATGGTTCAAATAAAGTGTTGAGGGCTGGACCAGATGTTTTAAGAGAAATGCATGTGGTTTTTACCAAGTGGGTGTTTGTAGAGATTTGTGATGTCTACACGTTGATCTGAGCCAACAGCTTTGGTACTGATGCAGTGACCTACTACATCCTTCTCAGTATGAACAACACCAAAGGTCCCATCACATCTCCGCTGCCAGTAAACCTTATCATTGTTCACCTAGAGACACAAAAGGAATCATAAGTCATATGTCATTATAATCTCTGTATGACACAATGTTAAATTATAGGAAATAACGCACTTCGGCGAAAAGGAAGGGCACATCATGCTTCAGGAAGGTCTGTCCACTGCGGATTGCAGCAACAGAGGTGGGGCCGCAGCGGAAG
>NW_015763904.1:0-639 GCF_001515625.1 Sinocyclocheilus rhinocerous
ATATATATATATATATATATTATTCCAAGGTCATAATGATGAATTATGAAGCATTACTGTTTTTTCATTCTATAATAACCTTGCTTTTGATTAACTGACTCAGGTACTCAGTCCTCATTACAGTCCGGTTTGAGCTATCACTGAAGCTATGTTACATTAGACATTAACAGAACAGAATAAAGAGTATTGCTTGGTGTTTTGAGATGAATTATACATCAAACATCAGCTACCCCCTTATGTGCAGCAAACGCACATAACAAGAGTGTATGTGTGTGTATGCGAGGGGCGCATAGTTTAGAACGCGGTAGATTGAATGTTTGGAGAGAATGGATTTGGGAGCGGGACTGCGGGCGGGCGGGCGCAGTGTAGGCTGTCACCACGGTGATGGTGTGTCACCACGGCGGGTCTTTTTGCTGATTTGATTTTGGGTGTTGGCAAGGGGGGCGTTTGTGTCTGATCCCCGTCCGAACCTCTCTGTCAGGCCCTGATCAGTCTTGTGGTTCCCGCTGTCAGTCTGATGAATTTTTTAGAATATCCCAAGGCAAGAAAAGCCCAGTTACTGTTTCATAATGCCAGTGTTACAATTTTCTTTAATAAGCATCAAACCTGCTTTTGTTTGCTTGTTGCTTTTTCTCTTTA
>NW_015763905.1:0-639 GCF_001515625.1 Sinocyclocheilus rhinocerous
ACAAGATGGTGCTAAAAAATAACAAACGAATGCGTGACATGACAGCAGGTGATAATGACAGTTGACCATAAGAAATGTAGGGAGCAGCAAATGAAGAGAGACCAAGTGACCTCAGTGTAATTGCTCGGCATTTTCACTGGTTCAAGGCAATCATGCCCAATGTATTACAACATGCCAATGTGCACGGCTACCGCTCCATTCAAATGCTATATGTCTGCAATGCATGGGCTATAAGGTAAGTTTGAGACTTGGTGTCAGTCGGCCAATTTGGTAGGAACGTTCTACTGAAAAAAGAGCATGTCTGTTTACATACTAAAAAATTATATGAGTGTGCCATGTGCTTTACGTACATATTCTGCAAAACACTCCAGGTCTCTTGTGGACCAGTCATGCCTGTTCATGTGTTGGTAGTTTTCCAGCTAGTCCTTTTTTGCCATGAGACACAACCTGGCCACTGCACTCATTCCCTTGCCATCTGTCTGCAGCTGAAAACACTCGCTCTCCATACGGTAGAACGCTGGTAGCAGCCCCATCCCCAGCTTCCAGGCAAAACGCTTTGAAAGAGTGAATAAGGCAAGCTCAATTGGCTGATATGACTGTTTTATCAGAGTGTGCTGGTATTGAGAGCTGTGCGTCCTG
>NW_015763906.1:0-639 GCF_001515625.1 Sinocyclocheilus rhinocerous
ACGCCATTTACTTTCTGCATCCCTTCAATAACACTAAGACTTCAAAGCTCTCCTCCAGTACTCTTTAATTGCTGAAGTTAATTATATGGCTAGAACTATAAAGACAAATAAGTATCAACCAGAGGATGGGTTCCCAGTCATGGTGTTTTTCTCTTTAGATGATATGGGCAGGAAGGGAGTTTTTCTTCCTACTGTCACTGGGGGTTTAAAGCATTGATCTTTCTAAAGCTGCTTTCAGAAAACATGCATTGAGAAGAGTGCAATAACAACATTGAACTGACAATGCCCAGCAGCAGTGTATGGCCAGAACTGTCCTTTTCAAAAATACGGTATTTTCAGTCAAAACAGGCCAACAGCAAATCCAGCACATCCATATTGCATTACAGATTTGCAAAACTTTCTTTGTATTAGTTGAAATCAAAGGGTTCATGAGACTCCGAAGCTCTCATGTGACACAATCCTTTGATGGATTTTAAGAAGCTTCAAGATAATCAGCAGCACAGTATTTGCTGAAGATCAAGGCAACGCTCTACAGTTGCACCTTGTCTTTCACAGAAGGTCACATTCTTATTCTCTTCACACCTGCAAACTATCGAGAGGCGACATGGCGTGAAAGTAGATCCTTGTAGGAGGTCCGAG
>NW_015763907.1:0-639 GCF_001515625.1 Sinocyclocheilus rhinocerous
ATACAAGCTTCCTCGTACATGGGATCTCTAGACTACAGTATGCATTTAGGACTCTGGGGATATAAACACTTGTTTATACGACACATGATTTATAACCAAAAACCACTACGCCACCGATAGTCTAATTCATCTGGACTTTTCCAGGTTTGGTCTGTATAGACTTCATTGTGCTCCTACTATAATCCTAATAATCCTCCATAGTATATAGTTGGCTGCATACTAAACTATAGTAAACTATTTGACTCTTTTGGCTCATAAAATAACCGTTTGTATTCATGTTTTCATTCAGTGTATGAAAGACAGTCATAATAAAATAAAATAGCGACTAATATAAATAGCATATCCATATGAAAGACTATGGCTCTTACCTTGGTGATGTTCTTCCTGAAGAATGAAGGCAAGGCGGCGTGTTTAGTCTTACCGGTTTCTCCAATCGCACGCGCACATACTATGGGTTGGGTTAATCAGCTGAACTTAAACCTACTAGACAAGACCTGAATGTCATTGGCCCATCCTACCGGTAAAATGAAAGCTGAACAGCTCATAGGGACATTTAAAGAGCCCAATCACTCTAAAAATCCTCTGCTATAGTGGAGGATTACACTTGCTTTTTATAACTTATATATATATATATATATA
>NW_015763908.1:0-639 GCF_001515625.1 Sinocyclocheilus rhinocerous
AGAAGAGCAATGGAAGTGATGGGGAGAGCATGAGAGATGCCATAGAAGAAAGGATTTTTGATTTCTCACCATCCTCAATCAATCAAAGTAATCATATCAAGAAAACTGGCTTCAGAGCCAGACCTAAACTGGCTTCTGCTCATGCCGTCCTTTCATCCAAGCTAGAAGATCCAGCAGAAATGCAGACAAATGCATATGAGGAAGCAGAGGATATGAAATCAGAACCTCCGGAGCGCGTTTGCATGGATCCTCTACCAATACCTGCAGGAGAAACGACCCAGGACAAAGACGTAGAAGAGCAGAAAGTGAAAGAGAGGGTGACGGCAAGTGAAAATCTTGTTGAAGAGGGTTCAAAAGTGGCGTTGAATGCAGTAACTAGGAAAAGCCTGTGGAGAAGCAAACTCGAACTGAGGGAAAGACTGAAGGAAGGGATGCGGGAAAGGCTGGGAGCAAGTCTGGAGAGTATCGATGAGAGTAACGAGGGAGATTTCAGCAACAAACGACTGCACAGGAAGAAGAGTTGGGGTTCAAGACAGAGAAACACACAAACGCTTGGGTCATCACGGGATGGAGAACATTATGTGGAGGAAAGTATGGAGAAAGATGGTGAGGAAGAATTAGTTCCACACCCTGTTCTCT